>NC_142936.1:85619363-85624363 GCF_046866305.1 Octopus bimaculoides | reverse complement strand
ACATATGTGCATACACACACACACACACATATGCACATTCACATGCACATGCACAATCCATACATAGATACATGCATATAAACGAGTGCGTGTATGCATTTTCTACAGCTATGTGTCACTAAACACACATACATCTTGTATAATATAATATATAACTTCATTCAGTAATGTATTCATATATACACGCATACACACACATATACACACACACACATAAATGTATATATATATATATATATATATATATATATATATATATATAGGGAGAATTCACAAAAAAAAACAACAGACGATGACAGGTGGTGTAGAAAACAAACAGATGTATTAGTATAGCGCTCGGGATTTGAAAAAGTCTTTAACGTTTCGAGCCTACGCTCTTCCACAGAAAGGAACACAGAATGAAACAAGGAGAGAAAAAATATGTGTAGTGGTCAGCGTGCTATCACACACACACACACACACACACACACACACACACACACATATATGTGTATGGAGGCGCAATAGGCCCAGTGGTTAGGGCAGCGGACTCGCAGTCGTAGGATAGCGGTTTCGATTCTCACACCGAGCGTTATGAGTGTTTATTGAGCGACAACACCTAAAGCTCCACGAGGCTCCACCAGGGGGTGGCAGCGAACCCTGCTGTACTATTTCACCACAACTTTCTCTCACTGTATCTTCCTGTTTTCGTTGCACCTGTATTTCAAAGGGCCAGCTTTGTTACACTCTATATCACGCTGAATATCCCCCGAAAACTACGTGAAGGGTACACGTGCTCAGCAACTTGTACGTTAATTACACGATCAGGCTGTTCCGTTGATCGGATCAACTGGAACCCACGTCGTCGTAACCGACGGAATGCCACCATATATATATATATATATATATATATATATATATATATATATATGTTTTATTCGAATTCCGTGGAATAGCTATTCTTCAGGCTCGTGGAATAACTATTCCAGGAACCCGAGGAGAGCGGCTCCGTTACGGACCAGCAAATGCTGAAGCACTGCGACGCTAACCGTATCAAACAGTTTTGAATAATATAACTCCTAATAAATGCTTTGAGTGCCTTTTCTTTCGTTTGTCCATTCACTCGTACATACATACATTCATACATTCATACACACATGCATATATATATATAGACGCACGCGTGGCTGTGGCTGTGTGGTAAGTAGCTTGCCTCCCAACCACATGATTTCGGGTTCAGTCCCACTGCGTGGCACCTTTGGGCAAGTGTCTTCTACCATAGCCTCGTCAATTCCCTCTCTGCCATCTTAAATGAAGGAGAGCACATTTGATGGCGTAGTCCTAGATCTACTGTGCCTGATTAGAAGAGGGGATCAGAGATGACGATTGGGTTAATGAGCAAGACAATGGCTATAACAGTGACAGCTACATAATAGGCTGCGAAGTGACGGCTTCAATTAGATTGTTTAGGCTATCAGAGGCCCTTGTTGTGACTGGGAATAAAGTGCTTTTCTCAGAAAAAACGCACCATTCGGTGTGGGAATTGAAACCACGATCTCGCAATCATAACAGCAACACCGTAACCACTAAACCAGGCACCCTCACAACAGCAACAATGATAATAATTTCAAATTTTAGCACAAGGCCAGCATGTTCCGAGGAGGGGGTAAGTCAATCACATCGACCCCCGTGATGAACGGGTACTTATCTTATCGATCTCAAAAGTATGAAAGGCAAAGTCGACCTCGGCGGAATTTGAACTCAGGACGTAAATTTAGAAATGCCGCTAAGCATTTTTGAGCGCATCAACCAGTTCGCCGTCTTAACTACAAAATCAACAATAATAATGCAATTAACAATAACGATAGTCAGTACGTATTACTGGTACTTATTTAATCAAGCGTTCAATATGCTGCAAATGTATGCAGCTAAGTTACAGTTTGGCAAAATTTTAAGGCGATAAAATTAAATATGGAAGAAGCAGACGATACATTTAACTGATTAGCAGACGTTATAGTTTGTCGGACAATCAGAGTGAAACACAGTAACGTTCAGACGACCACCAGGATTCGTGAGAAGACAATCGATAATCAAATCAACAGAGTATTATTATTAGCAAGAAGAAGAATAAAAAAAAAAAACATTAACAACAACAAAACCTGAGAGAAAATAAAAAATGATAGAGAAAGAAAAAAAACATGATCAGACGACAGATTGTCAATCGATAAAACAATAGCTAGGCTGAATATAACAACTTCAAGTTTAAGAATAAAACCTGAAGAAAAAAATAAAAGAAGAAGAAGAAGACAAGGAAACAGCAACAGAAGCAACAATAGAAGTGAACAAAATCAATGGAAGTTAATATTCAATAAGACCAACGGTGGCTGGTTTAGTCTAAAACATCGGCGAATGATCAAATGTCAAGCATTTTGACTTTTGAAAAATTGCCAAAAAACATATAGAAAGATATAGAAAAATATATATATATATATATATAAATAAAGAATAACGTGTATAAGGGAGATGGGGGTGGGGGTGGAGAGAATGATGGAAAGAGAATGAGAGAAAGAGAGAAAGAGAGAGAGAGAGAGATGAGAGAATGAGAAACTTCTAGAAACTTATAAAACAGAAAGTAAATGGAAGAGAAAGAAAGGAAAAAACGAAGACGATGGTGGCGGTGGTGGTGGTGCTGCTGCTGACAGACGTGGTGATTGCAGTGGAGTTGTTGTTGTTGTTGTTGGTGGTGGTAGTTCTAATAGCTGTGGTGGTGGTGGTGGTATTGATGGTGGGAGGATATTTGTAGTGGATTTGGCGATTGGTGGTGGTGGTGGTGGTAATTATTATTATTATTATTATTATTATTATTATTATGATGATGATGTGGTGGTGGTGGTGGCGGTGATGGTAGTAGAGGTGATAGTGGTGGCGGTTTTGATATGATGGTTGTAGTAGCAGCTGTGTTGGTAGTTGCGGTGGTGGGTTTGGTGACGATGATGTTGATGATGATGGTGGTGTTGGTGGTGTTGGTGGTGGCAATGTTGTTACTGATGAAGATGATGCCGATGATGATGATGATGATGATGATGGTTATGGTGGTGGTTGCGGTCTTTGGTAATGATGGTGATGAAGTTGATGATGTTGGTGGAAGTAACGGCGGTGATGGTGGTGGTGGTGGTGGTGGTTGTGGTATTGATAGTGATGATGAAGACGACGACGACGACGACGATGATGAAGACGATGATGATGATGATGATGATGATGGATGGTGGTGGCGGCAGCGGTGGAGGTTGATAACATCGTCTCAGTTGGCGATGACCTGCAGAGGATGACATATCACACACAAACAACGATGGCTAGTTTCTTCATAAGCCGCCATCTTCGTTACCATCGATTTATTAAAAAACATTGTCCCAGCCATTCAAATCTCAGGGATGCAGTGACTAACCGAGCTTTTCCTTTTCTTTTTTTTTTAATCTCTTCTTTGTTTTTCTTTCTGTCTGTTTGTCTTCATCTCTCTCCCTACCTCCCTCTCTCCTTGTCTCTCTCTGTCTTCTTCTCTCCCACTCGCTTTCGATGCTTTCCCATTGTCATCCGATCGTCTCCGTTCCTCCGCTTTCTTCCTCTCTACCTGCTGTTGCTCCAGCTCTCTTCGTCTGTCGGTCTGTCGGTCTGTCGGTCTGTCGGTCTCGATGTCTGTCTGAATGTCTGTTAATCTGTCGGTCTGGCTGTTTATGCACGCGTGTGTGTGTGTGTGTGTGTGTATGCGTGTGTATATGTGAGTGCGTGCGTGTGTGTATGTGTATGTGTGTGCATGTGTATGTGTGTATATGTGTGTGTATATGTGTGTGTATGTGTACGTGCATGTGCACGTGTGTGTGTATATGTGTGTATGTGTATATGTGTGTATGTGTATATGTATGTGTGTGTGTATGCGTGTGTGTATATGTGTGTATGTGTATATATATATATGTGTGTGGGTGTGTATGTGTATATGCATGTGTGTGCGTGTGTATGTGTGTATGTGTGTGTATGTGTGTGTGCATGTGTATGTGTGTGTGTCAGTCTGTACTCTTGCTTGTCTACGCGCGCGCGCTTATGTATTATGGGCTGTGTCAGTTTCTGTCTACCTGATTCTGACCCTGTCTGTCTACCTATCATCACTCTCTCTCTTTATCACACTCTCTCTCTATCACTCTCTCTCTCTCTATCACTCTCTCTCTCTATCACTCTCTCTCTCTATCACTCTCTCGCTCTATAACTCTCTCTGTGCACTTCTCTCTCTCCCTCACTCTGTGTATATCTCTGCATCTCTCTCTGTGCACCCTCTGTGTGCACCTCTCTGTGTGTGCATCTCTCTGTGTGTGCATCTCTCTGTGCATGCATCTCTATGTGTGTGCAACTCTCTCTCTCTCTCTGGGCATCTCACTCTCTCTTTGTGCATCTCTCTCTGTGCATCTCTCTCTGCGTCTCTCCCTCTGGGCATCTCTCTCTCCTACATCACTCTCTGCATCTTTCTCCCTGGGCATCTCTCTCTCTGGGCGTTTCTCTCTCTGTGCATCTCTCTCTCTGCATCTCTCTCTGCATTTCTCCTACCAAAATTGTTACTGTAACTTCTTCCTATGACCTTTAACGATACTATTTCCAACCACACACATACATAAACAGCCACAACCACACACATATACACGTGCTATCATTACACACACACACACACACACACACACACACACACACACACACACACACACACACACACACACACACACACAGAGTTGCGTGCACGCACATACCCGCACATACACACACCTACCTCCTTCTTTTGCACTCTCCTGTCTTTGGAAAGAACTTTTTCTCCACCCTTTCCCTTCCGGTCATCTCAATATGTGACCGCGTGTATATCATTGGCAATTTTCTTTCTCCGTCTTCCCTTCTTTGAAGATTTTCTATATTTCTGATGAAGAGCCCCGCTCGAAACGTGAACTCCTCTTTCTTTTCTTTCCTTTCCTGAGCGTCCAATAATA
>NC_142936.1:85609363-85614363 GCF_046866305.1 Octopus bimaculoides | reverse complement strand
TGCACTACTGGGTACTGCACACATTCTACGCAAAACACTTTCAATACAGTAAACATAAGAGCACCACAGCAAACCACAGCACATACCCAAGGCGCACAGAGCTGCGCTCGGTAGTGAAGTGAAAGCACGTTATAAAAATAAAACTACTGAACAATAATAATAATAGTTTGTGTAGGACTGAAGTTACTCAACAGAAGTTTTTATAGATATAGAGAGAAAAGTTCTTTACTTGAATACGATTGACACAATCCATCACTCAATTGTGTCAATCGTATTCAAAGAACTCTTCTCTTTATAATAATAATAATAATAATAATAATAATAATAATAATAATAATAATAATTATAATTATAATAATAATAATTTGGAATGTACATACCGACAAAACTATAAAAGCTAATAAACCGGATATTATTATAAAAGATCAGACAAAAAAGATGTGTTTATTAATTGACATGAGTATTCCCTCTGATCATAATATAGCGGCGAAAGAATTTGACAAGATCAGTAAATATAAAGATTTGCTAATAGAAATTGAAAAAATGTGGCATCTCAAGGCGACTACCATACCAGTGATTGTAGGATCTCTAGGAATGATAAAAAAAAAAGGTACTGAAACCTATTTGAAAATGATACAAGGCTTACCATCCCTACAGGAAGTGCAAAAAATCGTGTTAACTGGAACGACTCATGTACTGAGAAGAGCATTATCGCTGTGAAAACAACATCAATTCAAACTCGATTATAAACTACTTGGTCAAATTTACGAGGGTTCAGTCGAAATAGAAACCCGGCTGAACATATAGGGGTCAATCCTCAAAATAAAGCTTCTTCATATAACACTTATTCATCTTTTAATGAAAGTTGAGAAGAAAAAACCCCTGTTGTCTCGACAAAAAACATTGTTTATTGTCAACTGAACCGTGGACACGATTCGATCATGTGATGTTTTTCGCGCTCACAACCGTTGATTATTTAAGCTTACGTTGATTCGTCTGGAATAGCCCCCCCCCCGCGCACACACATTGTGGACTCTACTAGGTGACGTAAATATATACATCAGCTCATTGTTGTGGATTGACTTTTTTTTTCGCCTGTGGTACAGACGGTTCATTTTGCGTCGGGAGAAAACTGAAGTTAAAATTCGCCACTTCGTACTTTAGTTTTCAATTGTTGCAATATTAGGTTCGTTCGTTTTATAAAGTTATATTCTGAGTACGATATTATTCGTCTTACTTAATAATAATAACAATAGTACCAGGCAGTGGCTCTCATGGCTTCTGATCTTAACTGATTGGAAGTGTTATCATGTACATTGTTTTGTCTTGGTATAAAAGATGGGCTACAGCAAATATTCTGCTTAATACCACAGATTTGCTTGTCAGTTGTTTGACCTTAACCAGTTGAGCATGTCTCTTGGTGGCTGACGATATGTGCATCTCTGATCATGAGCAGAAGTAGTGGGAGAGCATCATAGCCATGTGTTGAGAGGGATTCTTTGGGGTTTGAATAATTCACCTTTGGAAACATCCTTAAACAAATCTTATTCAGGGACCTTTTGAGCGGGATGGGCTACTCTACCTGAAGAAAATTCTAACTGGGCCCCATCTGTGAGGTCACGCGCTGTTTATCTTGATATGAGATCACCATGTCGCGCATATATGGTTGTGATGCATGTGCCTGGTGTACCCTTATCAGACAGGTAGTCATGATGGGTATACTGGGCTTCGTATATTTTACCCCAATGTTACTTTGATGGCATGCACTGCTCTCTCACTCAATAATAATAATAATGATAGGATTGATGTTACTCCTCCAGAAAGTAAAGAAACAATAAAGAGTGCGACTGTCATCAAATGAACAATATTTCGACATCTCGTTTGTATTCCACACGTTCAAAAAATTAACTTGTCAATCTACTTTTGATAACAGTCGATAACAGTCATTTGATAACAGTCGCACTCTTGTTTATTGTTTAATAATAATAATAATAATAATAATAATAATAATAATAATAATAATAATAATAATAATAATAATAATAATAAACAACATCCATTCATGAATTTATTTATTCATTATTTTTTTTTTCATACATATTTTACCTGTGAATTTGCATGTGTAAACTGGGAATGCATACAATGAGCTTCTCTGCCCTAGGTGTACGGAAAACACTCGGCGAGAAATGGAAGAAAATTTGAAGAAAGAAGAAAAAAACATAATAATAATAATAATAATAATAATAATAATAATAATAATAATAATAATAAACAACATCCATTCATGAATTTATTTATTCATTATTTTTTTTTTCATACATATTTTACCTGTGAATTTGCATGTGTAAACTGGGAATGCATACAATGAGCTTCTCTGCCCTAGGTGTACGGAAAACACTCGGCGAGAAATGGAAGAAAATTTGAAGAAAGAAGAAAAAAACATAATAATAATAATAATAATAATGAGATATAGAATAGGAAACCAGACATAGTGTTAATTGAGAAAGAAAGCAAACTATGCTGGATCATAGATATAACATGCCCAGCTGACAACAAGGTATGCGATAAGGAAGAAAGAAAAGTTGGTAGATATAACAGGTTAGCTTGGGAGGTTAAGCAGTTGTGGTCGCCGAAAAAGGTGGTAGTAGTACCAGTAATTGTCGGAGAAAGTGAGTAAAAATGTTAAGATGAACATGGAACAAATACGGGCTGCCATAAGGGTGAAGCACTGCTTGGAACTGCTCGAATACTCCGGAAGGTGCTCGAAAAATAAGAGGTGTTACCTTAGTTCACTGGAAGTGAACAGCTGACACTGTAGTACATCTCCAGCGTTAGAAGCTGTGCAAAGGCAATAATAATAATAATGATAATAATTATAATAATAATATTAAAAAAAAAAAATAATAATAATCTTTTCTACTATAGGCACAAAGCCTTAAATTTCCAGGGAGGGGACTAGACGATTATATCGACCCCAGTGTTTCACTGGTACTTAATTTATCGACTCCGAAGGGATGAAAGGCATAATCGACCTCAGAATGTCAAGGCGAACGAAATACCGCTAAACATTTTGCCCGGCGTGCTAACGATTCTGCCAGCTCATCACCTTAATAATAATAATAATGGTTTCAAATTTGGCCACAAGGGCAGCCATTTTTGGTGGGTGGGTGAGTCTTCAACTGGTAATTGTTTTATCGATCCCGAAAGAATGAAAGGCGAAGTCGACCTCGGCTGAATTTGAACATAGAACGGAGCGACAGGCAAAATACCGCTAAGTATTTCGTCCGGCGCGCTAACGATTCTGCCAGCTCGCCGCCTTAATAATAATAATAATAATAATAATAATAATAATAATAATAATAATAATAATAATAATAATAATAATAATAATAATAATAATAATAATAATAATTATTATTATTATTATTATTATTATTATTATTATTATTATTATTATTTTCATTATTATTATCATTATTATTATTATTATTATTATGAACAACCAGGATTTTGAGAAGAGTTATGTCCATGTAACTGGAATTAAATCGTTGACAGGACACATGGTCAGTAGTTATGACCCGCTTTTGATCAAAAGATATCGACGCCCCAGCATGGCCACAGCGTCCGGGCTGAAACATATAAAAGAATAATAGGATATTCTTAGTCGTAGACATGCGATAATAATAATAATAATTTCTTTTATGCGCCATATGAAGGCAGAAGGGCAATCACCACGATAGACTTAGCTGACGACCGAATCCATAATACATGAGGCCACTTTTGTTTGTTCGACAATATTCCACAAACCAGCAATGATTGGGCACTGAAAAAATGCATACAGAACGGCTTTATCGCTTTGTGTACAGCTCGGACAGGTCCTTTGTTGGGATATCTCAGTATGTCGTGGCTGATGATGCGAAGACATGAGCTCACGTTGAGTATGAATTTGAATATCTTCCAGTAAAATTGCTCGGCTGGGCTATTTTGGAAATTATTTATTGTCACCGAACTTGATTCTTCTGATATAATAATTGTTCAGCTGATTTTCGTTGACGCTTACAGACTTGCCGAAAACCTCGTAGCTTTTGCCAAACACTGAATCTCTATTGAATACGACACTGACGCAAAATTGACCGTATTTCCTGACTATGAGCTCCTGATGACATTCTAGACAACAAATGCTCAATCTTGCTTTCCAGTTGATTCATAACTATAGTTCTGTGAAAAGGGGGCGTGATGAGAAGACCTGTCGGACAAACGGGGGTCACTGACAGCTTATCATCCACGAACTTTTGTGAATGTCGATGCCTCAGTGCATGTATAAGCATCATCAGCTACGGCACGTCGGAGCATCCATTGAAAAGGTATTGGCGAAATATGGAAACTTTGAAACAGTGGAGAACTCATCAATCAGACTTACCAATCAGACTCATCAATCAGACTCATCAATCAGACTCGTCAATCACAAACGATAAAAAGTCGAGGAAGGCTCAACAATCAGGCAGTAATATATGAGAGAGACCATAAATTTCAGGGACAGTTTCCTCTCAGCAAATTTATAGCTTTGACAGGTTACCGTGTACGTTATATCATCTCAGTTTGTAACCATCGGGAGGTCTAACCAGGACCCAATCCTAAGCATCGTAACAGGACAGATGATGTAGTAATCGTCAACACTCTCCAATACAGACTTATCTCTGGCGGTGCAGAATTGTAAACCAACCGGTTAAGTTGTATTCCTGTTATTCCTTCCTATTTCTCCGTCGTTTCAATCGACCAAAGCGCGTTCACTAATATCACCAGATCGTCGTTACCAAGGCGGTGACGTACTTCACGTACTTCACGTACTTCAACATGGCCTTTCTTTGCATTCCTTCATTCAGACAAAAGGCTTTAGGCTTGCTCTTGTTTGCATAATAATGACTCAAGAACTGAAACGTACAGAGGCGAAGAGAAAAGACACCATTCACGAAGCCAGTATCTCATTCGAAACAGTTCTG
>NC_142936.1:85596863-85601863 GCF_046866305.1 Octopus bimaculoides | reverse complement strand
TCTGATGCGCTACATCATAGAGCGGGTAGTTAAGGAACCTGGCATGGGTGGGGCCCTGATCAATTTAGATCAATCGAAAGCTTTCGATAGGGTAGACCATCAATACTTGGAGGCTGTCCTCATAGCGGCCGGCTTCGGTCCCATTTTCCGCGGCAGGATGGCTGCCTTGTACAGAGGCATCCGTTCGGCAGTTCGCGTCAATGGGCATCTATCGGGACCCTTCGACATTGCACGTTCGGTCCGTCAGGGATGCCCCCTCTCGTCGCTTCTGTACGTGTTGACTCTCGAGCCACTACTGCGGAAGCTGGCGACGCTGAGGGGCATCCCACGAGAGTTGGGATGCGGGACGAGCGTGTCGGCATACGCGGACGACGTCACCGTCATAGTGTCTAGCCAAAAGCACATCGAGCTTGTCGGCGAGACACTGAGAGACTACGAAGCGGTAACGGGAGCGAAAATCAACCGGGATAAGTCAGTGGGCTTGCGGCTCGGCACCTGGAGAAGCAAGCCCGTGCCGTCAAGCAGCGCCTCCGTCGTGGGACGTTGGACTGACGGTCCGGTTGAGTTGCTCGGGGTCTGGTTTGGTCCAGACCTCCAAACGGAGAAGAACTGGGACGAGATAACGAGAAGGGTGGCCACTCTAGCCCGGCAATGGGCCGAGAGGAAGCTTTCCCTAAAAGGTCGGGCGGAGGTGGTGAACAAGTACATCGCGTCCGTCATCTACTACCGCCTGGCCGTCGTTCCTTGTCCCGACCCTACCATCACCAAACTGGAGCGCATCGTCTTCCGCTTCTTGTGGAAAGGAAGCGTTCCGATGGTGAGGCGATCCGTTTGCTGCCAACACCCGTTAAAAGGAGGACTGGGCATGCCGTGGTTGATGATGCGCAGACACGCGCTGAGACTGCGACATCTCCGGCTCTACGTAGACAGCGGTGAACAGGTGTGGTCACCGTTTGTGCGGCGCGCTTTCCCGCAGCTCGTCTCCATGACCGAACTGCAGTCGTGGATCAAGGAGAGGCCGAGGAAGGGCGAATGACACCGCAAGTGTCGCGTTGCTCTCCGGCAACTCCAACAACCCGGGTCAACCTTGAGCGACTGCATCACAACTAACGCATTCTATAGTGGATTAGTGGAGGGAAGGTACGACGACGATCTCGGGGCGAACCTGGGCGTCGACGAGGAATACCTGACTCGCCTGTTTAAGACGACCTTCGGGTCGGGACCTATGGACAACTTCCAGAGATCCCTGGCCTGGCAGTGCTATCAAGAAGCACTACCCGTTCGGGATAAGCTCTACAGGCATGGCTCGAGAAACACGGAGCCGACCTGTCCGAGATGCGGGCAGAGCGACGAAACCGTTCTGCACGCACTCGTACAGTGTCCCACCATTTCCGAGCTGTAGGCTTACGTCGAACAACTGCTATCGCGTGTGGGACGAGTCGGTCTATCAGCCGAGTCTATCGTGAATATTGTCGCGCCTCCTTCTTTTAAACGGGGAGGAAGAGCTATTTTCAATGTACTTGTGGCTATGGCGAAAGAATGTGTATGGTGGACGCGTCTGAAAGGTCTAGAGACAAAGACTTTCCTCTCTGGGCAATCTCTCATCAACTTCTTCAAGTATCACCTGAAGAGGAAGGTGAGAGTAGAAAGGGAAGTCTTGTCTAGTGAATGCTTCAAAAAAAGATGGGTGAATGTAGCAAGGATGGCACGTGTGAACGACGGAGCCATCTTGAGCATAACCCTATGAACTAGAAAAAAATCCAGGAAAAAAAAATAAAACAAAAAGGCAAAAGAGAGTCACTTACTGTTATAGGTTCTTCAATGACAATATTGACCAAGGTTACCGTGGTCTTTTCCGTAGGCTTTTTTTTTCTCGACCCCTTTTGATCGAACTCCCCCCTTTTTCCCTTACTACGATCCCTTTTGATCGACACACCCCTATTTTTTTCCTTCCCTCTCCCAAAAAGAAAAGCTCTACATTGTATTTGTCCTATCTTTGTTGAGCCCTGTGTGGCTAATAAAAGAAATGTATCTATCTAATGATATAAATAATATATAAATATTTGGATATATCCATATATATATATATATGTACATACCTACATCTATATGTATGCATACATGCATATATGGGTACAGAACATCAAAAAAAAAAAAACGTTAAGCACAATGAGAAACGAAAATATAAAAACGAAAACCGAAAACGAACTTTTTTCGAACAACGAAAAAGAAAAACAGAGAAACGAGACATGCAACATAAAGAGTATATCCCTTCGTCCGTTGTCCCTGTTCCATCTACTCAGCGTTTCGAAGGCAAGGACAATACGCGACTTCGTTGGAACAGTCCTTCTCGCAAGGCAAATTAAGTAAAATTTGGGATTTTTTGCGGAGGGTGAAAGTGTTAACAAGAACAAGACAGTGAGAACAAGACAGTAAAATCTATCTATCTATCTATCTATCTATCTATCTATCTATCTATCTATCTATCTATGAGTCAAATGTTTATTCATTTCACGATTCTCTATAAACTTCGAATGATCTCAGCTTCCTTAGAATTTTTATTTTTGTTATACAGCTCCATATTAGGTTTGATCCTTTAGCAACAGATTACCCAACTGTGACTATCACGTCGCTTGCTATATTAATACTATTACGTGTACATATATACACTGATATCCATACAGATATAAATATACGTACGTGCTCCCTATAGGCATGTCAGCGCATCCGTGAGACGAATAAGCATTTGATTCTCTCGATGGTACAAAAGTCCACATAAGTAGTATTGAATGTGTAGTCTTAGGGGACATCTCTGAGAGGTGTAGCCCTTTTTATACACGTGTCATCTCGTCTACCCTGAGAGTTTTCTGAAATCGAAGACAATCTGAACGTAATATTTATTATTCTGCAACTGCACGTTTACGTTAGTGTTGCTTTAACAAACTTTAATGTATTCTATTACAATCCTTATTTTAGTATCAGGGAAAATTTCCTCCGTCTTGACTTGAATCCACAGTCCATACTAGGTTTGAGTCGAGCCATATCATACAATTTCCATTGAAGTTATTTCACGGTTGTCTAAATAACGTATCTGTTTCGATAGATAGATAGATAGATAGATAGATAGATAGATAGATAGATAGTCAGACAGACAGGCAAACTAATAGATAGATAGATAGATTGATAGATAGATAGATAGATAGATAGATAGATAGATAGATAGATAAATAGATAGATAGATAGATAGATAGATAGATAGATAGACAGATAAACTTGAATAACAGTGAACGTAGCATATGGAATGTAATTGAAATAAATCAATTCTAGGCTTTGTGAAGCAAACTACATGAATGGTTACAAAGTTACATAAATTTCAAGCATTTCGTTTTTATCTTTAACTCCTCATTATCCAAAATGTTAATCCTTTAGGAGAGTTCGTAGAAGAGTTTGATTTATTGGTTTGTGGCAGTGGGAGAAGAATGTAACGTTTTGGGATTTTGTCCTTTGTCATAATGTTAGAAAGAGAGAAAGTAAGAGAGATAGATTGAGAGACAGATAAATAGATAGTTAGATAGATAGATAGAGAGATAGAGATAGAGAGAGAGAGAGAGAGAGAGAGAGAGAGAGAGAAAGTGAGAGAGAAAAATGGAATGTTGTTGCTTTCACCAAAATCTAGCAAATGAAGTGACGTAGTATTGTGGGGGGGGGCGGTAAGAGGATTAGAATTAGTGGTGTAGGTAAAGTGGGAGAAGTAAAATAATGTAGCGTATTTTACGGTATGCAAGTCGAAGTAGTATATAGTATAAACATTTAAAACATCGTCGCTATCCTTTCAAATCCTGTTGCACTTCACAAGGAATTTCATTCCTCCAATGTCATCTAGGTGTATAAGTCGACCTACATTTTTTGTCAACAAATTTTGTTCTGAAAAATTCGTCTGCCGCTCCGTTCTGAGTTCAAATTCCGCCGAGGTCGACTTTGCCTTTCATCCAATATATTGAACATCATGCAAGTTCCGAAATTGCACATGGGTAAGAAACAGGTCACCGATTGAGTGACTTCTTCCATAAACATCTTAATGCCTGTAACTGTGGTATTCTGAGACGGGCGCGGGTTTTATCGATAGCAAGTTATCTCCCTTGCCGGACATTGTTGACAGGAACTAAGGAAGGATATAAATAGTGGTCTCCTGGAATACGTAGGGAGGAGTCTCTGCCGTGAGATTCCCCGTGTTACAGCAGGACTCGGGCATTGATATGCGACATTCACTGTGGTATCCCTCCATCTACAGACGATATTACCTGGATAGCAGTTCTAGTGGTTCGTTACTCATTGACATGAATGAATCCCTACCAGCCCAGAAGACATTCCAGTAACAACGCCCAGGAACTCTTCAGAGCCGTAGTTTAACCATTTGAACATTGCTCTGACCCCATCGCAATGCGTCGCATTACAACAACACTACGGTTTAATTGAGAGCAACAAGTACAAGGAAATTAGTCTGCACCACCTCTTTGTCAGGTAGGTAGGAATGTACACCACAACCTCTTCCTTTCGTGTTGACTTTCACCATACATGCCATTCTAGTCTACTTCCTTCCTGCAGACTCACTTCCATTACTCTTCTTCTCTTTATTTTCTATGCTGGTTACACATGGCGATGTGTTTATAGGTTTGTCTAGTGCAAATGCCTATCCTCACGCGCACTCGCGTTTGTGTACGTGACTATACTAATACGTGTGTGCATGTTTATGTGCGCCTGTGTGTATGTGTGTGGTCTGTCAGAGAAGAGTACTGCCATGTGTTTATCATGTAAGGTCAATAAGTACCAGACAAACCTTCCGTTATCAAGTAGTGGCCATCCTCAGCAATGCATGACAAAGCACTTCTGGAAATTTACGTTAATAATGGTTGAGAGTAATTTATAAAGCAGGGTAGCTTCCCATATCTACCACCATGACAAGGTTGTTGTTGTTGTTGTTGTTGTTGTTGTTGTTGTTG
>NC_142936.1:85589363-85591863 GCF_046866305.1 Octopus bimaculoides | reverse complement strand
CTCTGTTTATATTAAATATGTAATGGACATGTTCGCGCTTTCGTTGCTTTTTTTATCTTTGAATTTTAACCCTGAGAGGCACTTTTCTTGGTCTATAGGAAGATCATTTCATTTTGATTTTGACGATGACTACCTTCCAATTATTCCACCACACCTTGTTGTGATGTTGTGACTTCTACGCTCCACTGACCATGAAAGCCGAGCCAGCGGAGCACAAGCTTCTGATAGGACCTTCCATTCTGGACAAGTCAAAGGATAGAGGATAGACTAATATGGACCTCCTCTGCCTAGAGCTATAAAAACGGGTTTGCGTTGCGTCAGCACCCCGATCTAGGAAAAAGAAAAGCTAAGTTACAGAAGAATTAATGACGATTCAAAACCAACAAGATCTGGGGGAAAAAAAGGCCTTCTTTCAATGAAACATATGATGCAGTGTGACAAAATCTTAAAGGGAAAGGACATCCAGCATTATATGTCTGGCCTTGACTTGGAAACCACAAGAGAGGCTGAAGGGAGCATTATTCGTCTGGCCTTGGAAACCACAAGAGAAGCACAAGAGAGCAATATACGTCTGTCCTTGATTTGGAAGCCACAAGAGAGGCTGAAGAGTGGACACCTGAAATACCTGGAATTGGGATACTGAGGCAGAGCTGAAAAAGCAGGAACGTCTTAAGTAAATAGCTCCAGATTATTGTCAAATCCATAATTTCCATCATCAAAACTTTCAGTTCAACAATCTTCCTCATATTTCTTATTTATATTTCTGTTATGGTGTTCTGGTTCATTTTTTTTTATTGGTCAGTATCATGGAGCTATTCTTGGTTTCGGCTCTGCTGCGTTAAACGGATCACTATTTATTTGATACGTGTTACTACAATCTTCGTACTTTATGTTCGCAATGTATTTACTTTCTGTTACCGTTATTTGCATTATTTTGCCCATGGGCATATGGCGTAGAGGTTAAGAGCGCGGGCTACTAACCCCAAGATTCCGAGTTCGATTCCAGGCAGTGACCTGAATAATAATAATAATAATAGTAATAACAACAACAACAACATCAACAACAACAATAATAATAATAATAATAATAATGATGATAATAACATCGAAAAATACCTTAGGAATGAGAACCCAGGTTCGAAATTTCCCCTAGATACCTGATGAAGGGTAGAAGGTATATCAGCCGAAACGTTGTGTTAACAGCAAACAAGATGAGGACAAATATCCGTCAAATGTAAATAATGTACATAATTCCTCATCTCTTGAATATACAACTGTATTTACTTTCTGTTGTAATTATTGCGTTATTCTTTCTGGTTAAACATTCTATTTCGATTTCTGATATTTTTCTGGTTTTCAAAAGGCATCTTTTTATATTACCTAATTATTAGCTATATTGTCTCTTCAAACTGCTTTCTTTATTTATAATAAATCATGCGTTCCTCTAGCCTTCTTCCTTTAACCTTTCTGTTGTTCTGGCAGTAAATTCTGGTTGCCAAGGTGCTCGTAAATGCTTTCTGAAAGCATTCCTGTTAACAGCTTCTGCACTAATGGTAAGCAAGTGATTGGTCTATAGTTGCTAGCTGTATTATCCTTGTTCTTATCTTTCATGCTGAGCATTGTCCTCCCTCTAGTCATCCAATCTAGTATTATTCTTCTATGAAGGCAATCCTGAAGTTGTTCCCTCAGCCTCCCATGTAAACTACTAAATTTCTTTAGCCAGTACACTTGAACTAAATCTGGTCCCGGGCCCTTCCAATTCGGCATTTTTCCTAACACTTTACTCATTAGTGCACTAGGTAGTCTTAGATCTGGTTGCTTCTCACTCACAACTTCTTCCCTCACTTTCTTTAACCATACTGCTTGACTGGCTTATCCCAAATATTACTCCAGAACTTTCTAGCTTTTTCTGCATTAGGTTTCTCATTTTCAGTACTTCGCTCGCCATTATTTGTTTGGTTATAAAATTTCCTCTGGACTGTCTCAAATAACCTATTCTGTTGATACTGATCTATTCTTTTCTGACATCTGGAGAGCATGCCTGCTATTGCTATGATACGCTGTTTCAACTCTTCTATTACTGTCTCAAATCCTTTCTTTTTTATTTAGTATCTTTTCTCAAGGGAAGATTTGCATCTTGTGTTTCCTAACCTGTTAGCTAATAATTAGCTAATATAAAAAGATGCATTTCCTAACTTTTGAACACATGCCCTGTAATTGTCTACCGTATTGCCTTTTTCGATGTTTTTCAGGCACAGCACTGTCCTACCCAATGTCAACCACTCTGATGTTACTTGGTCGGCATTTAACAAGGTGTTGAGTTGCGCAGCTATTTGTACATGACATTCACCAAATCTTTTGATCCAACTTCAAATATATTACATATTTATTTAATTATCACGGGTGTTGCCTTCAGGATTGTCAACAACAATTCTCCTCAAATCTCATGAATCTTTCTTAGGAATCCTGTAGAATTCAGGATTGCACTTTCCTGCAGGTC
>NC_142936.1:85584363-85586863 GCF_046866305.1 Octopus bimaculoides | reverse complement strand
AGTCATTTGACTGCGGCCATGCTGGAGCACCGCCTTTAGTCGAGCAAATCGACCCCAGGACTTATTCTTTGTAATCCTAGTATTTATTCTATCTGGCTCAATTGGCGAACCGCTAAGTTACAGGGACGTTGACACGCCAGCATCGATTTTCAAGCGATGTTGGGGGGAACAAACACAGACACACACACACACACACACATATATATATATATACATATATACGACGAGCTTCTTTCAGTTTCCGTCTACCAAATCCACTCACAAGGCTTTGGTTGGCCCGAGGCTATAGTAGAAGACACTTGCCCAAGGTGCCACGCAGCGGGACTGAACCCGGAACTATGTAGTTGGTAAGCAAGCTACTTACCATCATCTATATATATATATATATATATATATATATATATATAAATATAGGCGCAGGAGTGGCTTGCAACAGCCTCGGTTTCAGAGGACCTCAGCTCTTTAATGCCCTGCCAAAACATTTGAGAGACCTGCAAGACATGGATATAGACGTCTTCAAGAGAAAACTCGATGCTTTCCTCTCCACGATACCAGACGAACCAAAGGCTCGAAATGAGACACAGTTTAGGGCAGCAATGTCAAATTCTCTTATACACCAGATGTGCCATCAAAACTCTTGATTGGACTATATCAGGTGGAGGAGAAGAGCCACACAAGGAACGTGAAGAGAGCACAACATAAAGACGGAAAGTTACGGTGGTGCTCCAGCATGACCACAGCCACTTGGCTGAAAGCCATAAATAAAATAAATAAATAAAAATATATATGTGTGTGTATTTATATAAGGGGCATTACTACAGAATAATGCCACACACTGGACTTCCCCAAATAAAGACATTTAGTACCGAATGCGAGGAAAACAACCAACAGAAGAAGACCAACTTTCTTTTAAATAACTCAACTATGTATCGACCGATTTCGCGATTACTAAAATGAATTTAGACTCCGCTCATCAGCACAGTATTGTTTAGGAAAAACATATCCAAATAAACAGAATTCTCACCTTACTAAAAACGAACACTGTCTGTATCCGTCCCAGTAAAGGGAATGAAGTTTATCTGCATAAATCTTCAACAAGGAAGCGGGAAAACTACTGGGTTGCATTGGCACATATATATATATGTATATACGTATATATGTATATATATATATACATATATATATATATATATATATATATATATATATATATATATATGTATATATGTATATATGTATATATGTATATGTATATATATATATATATATATATATATATATATATATATATATATATATATATATATATATATATATACATATACATATATATATATATATATAAGTCAGTAAATAGTGGGGTTGTGTTAACCGCACGTGGAGAAATAATAGGAAAATGAAAAAAAAGCCAGAATGCTGAACTGGAAGCATAATTTAATAAAGATTTTTTCTAACCGGTTTTCATTGCGATGAAGCAAATTATCAAGAAGAAGGAGAATGAAAATGTTTTTTTACAAAGAAGTACAAAAAAGTACAAAATGAAGAAAATAATATATAAAACAATAATATATAAAAAAAAAAAATATACCCATACATTATATTGTCTTTGAGCTTTTGTAGTTCAATAGTAGTTCATGTATAAATTGGTAGGAAAAATAAGGATGCATGAGAGTTGAGAGTTTTGTTATACATATATATATATATATATATATATATATATACCAAATTTTGGCATTGAAAGCTACACCAATGCCAGAACGGGACGACACTGCATAGTGCCAAAGATCCCAGCAATGCCATCGCGCTTCAGGACCAGTTACTACAACAGTTTGGGTTTCAGGGGCACACAGCTTTTTAATATTCTCCCAAAGAGCCTGAGGAACCTGCAGAAAGTAGATGTAGGGGTTTTTAAATCAAAGCTGGACCTCTTCCTGTCGAGAGTCCCAGATGAACCTACCTCACGGCAAGAAGTGCAAATGAGGATAGCTAAATCAAACTCCATTCTTCACCAAGTGCCACATATTGTAGGAGGCTCCCCGTAATAACAGTGTATTTGAATACCGTGTGTAGACACGGTATGGCCTAACGGTTAAGAAGTTTGTTTCTCTATCACGAAATCCAGGCGATTGTCTCTTAACAGTCATCTTGAGTTGATCCAGGTATTCGTAGGGAAATTAGGTGGACGGAAACTACACAGAGTCAAAAGTCGCCATACATAGGAACAATTTATCTTTTATTTTTTTTTATAAGAAACAGTTTATAAGAACAGTTTCTTTCTTTATTTAACAGTCTCTATATGGTTACCATTGTCGAGGCGCGTGGCCTAGTGGTTAGGGTGTCAGCACCATGATCGTAAGATTGTGGTTTCGACTCCTGGACCGGGCGACGCGATGTGTTCTTGAGCAAAACACTTCATTTCACGTTCCTCCGGTCCACTCAGCTGGCAAAAATGAGTAACGCTGCGATGGACTGGCCTCACGTCCAGCTGGGGAACACATAC
>NC_142936.1:85569363-85576863 GCF_046866305.1 Octopus bimaculoides | reverse complement strand
CTGTTGACTTCTTTGGATTTCGAGTAATACTTTGGCCAATATCCTTAAATAACTTCCAGCGTTCGAACTGAAGGATCTCTGACCCCGTAGCGCACCACTTCTTAACCGTGCGGTGAGGATAACGTAGCAAAATGTCGACCAGTGCGCCATATTTGTTCAGTAGAAACAAACGGACGAAATAAGACAATGACACTTGCAAACGAAAGGCTGGGAGCGTTTTTGTGTGTGTAAATTTATTTCTGTATTTAAACTATGCTCCGAAACCCTGGTTACTTTTTCATGCGCCACCCTGTATAACTATTTAGAGAGGGGTGGAAGGGAAGCGCTACTTTTTATGGCTACTTTTGGCTACTTTTTAAGAAACTCCAAGACGAAAGGAACGAGAAGACTTGGTGCGAAAGGTTACACCAGAGTGAATTCCACATCTATTGTAAATCAAGAGCCAGATGATGTTACGGCGAAAAGATTAATTCAAAATTGACCTAATTAGGGTTTTAACAAAAAACCGGAACCAATACTGCAAAAACTATTTTGTTGTACGTTTCGCCGACTTTGTTAATATGCTAAATACATGCGTAAATATGTATACTACATTTACATATGTGTAGCTGAGTATGTCTGTGTATGTATGTATCTGTATAAGTCACTCCACTGCATTAGTAAATGCACAACCCACCCGCCAGGCACTTGTAAAAAAATTCTTGTGAAGAATATTTCTCTTTGAATTTTTTGTCTATTAATTAACAAATGTATTTTCAATAAGAATATTGTTATGTCTCAAAGCTACTACTATCTAGCACCTTCGGATGATCTCTACTCAACCGCTACACAACTGCTACTCAACACTCCTACCACGGCCAGACTACCTCTATTTATATGTCTTGGGAGATCCTACTTCTTCGCTTGGAAGCGTCGACACAACAAATATCTTATACAGTAATCAAGCTTTAAGGAGTAGCCAATGTACAGATGAAAAATATTGCGTGGATATAGATTAATACAACAGAATAAGCCATAAGAAAATAAACCCTTGCAAAATAACACGAAGCACCACCGCCATCTTTAACACAACCTATACTAGCCTTTGACTTCTTAGTATATATCGTTGTTGTTGGCACTCCGTCGCTTACGACGTCGAGGGTTCCAGTTGATCTGATCAACAGAACAGCCTGCTCGTGAAATTAACGTGCAAGTGGCTGAGCACTCCACAGACACGTGTACCCTTAACGTAGTTCTCGGGGATATTCAGCATGACACAGAGTGTGACAAGGCCGGCCCTTTGAATTACAGGCACAAAAGAAACAGGAAGTAAGAGGGAGAGAAAGTTGTGGTGAAAGAGTACAGCAGGGTTCGCCACCATCCCCTGCCGGAGCCTCGTGGAGCTTTTTTAGGTGTTTTCGCTCAATAAACACTCACAACACCCGGTCTGGGAATCGAAACCGCGATCCTATGACCGCGAGTCCGCTGCCCTAACCACTGGGCCATTGCGCCTCCACTAGTATATATCGCACTTAATATAACAGTAAGTACACCATTAGTATATATCCAATATGATTACACAAACATATAATATAATATTTCTACGTTGCATTGTTATGGTTTTATGCGACATTGACTGTAATGATCAATGATATTTCCGTTAAGATAAAGGTCTCGTCTTCACCTTCATTTACGCTTCCATCATAATCTTCATAACATCCGCCGTCATTATCCTCGTCGCTGTCATCTTCATTTGCGCGTAGATCAGAACTTTCATCACGTCCGTCATCATAATTATAATTATCCTCATTATTGTTATCGTCATTGTTTTTAATAGCCTCACTGGTGGATTCTCTCGTCACTTCGATGGAGGTGGGTTCAGCAAAGCACAGTAAAACGACCATCACCCTACGGTTCCCCGCGAGCAGGTTCTGAGCTGAAGACTCCTAGTAGCATCCTCTTCCTAACCCCGTCGTCTGTTACCCTATCGCCGTAGAAAGCAAAATGGTTCTTGGTCCTGGCGTCTTGGTTTGCTGAGCAGCCTACATGATAAATATTATTCCAAGGGTTTGTATGGTTTGTGCAGAACCAGTCCCACTCTCTCATCTTTCAAATTTGTATTGGTTTGGTGCAACTGGTGCCTCGAGCCCAGTAGTTGTCAGGATGCAGGATTTGTAAGGAATTATCTTCTCTTAGATGAGTAGCTAAAAAAACTAAAGGATCTCATTTGCATTGGGTCTGTTGCGGTATCTGTGAGAGACCTTCTTTCGGCGGCAGTTCTGTGATATTGTAATTAACTCTTCGTTGATACCCTGAGAAGTGCTAACATTACGGACTAGAGTGGAGCTGGTAATATTGGGTGTGAGGTGATTTTGATAGGAAAAATACACATACGTATGTATGTATGTATGTATTTATACACATGCGCCTGTATACTTCTGTGTGTGTGTGTATGTGTGTGTGTGTGTGTGTGTGTGTGTGTGTGTGTCTGTGTGTGTTTGTGTGTGTGTGTATGCATACATATCATGCTAATATAATGGATAAAGTTAAGGCGGTGAGCTGGCAGAACCGTTAACACGGCGGGCAAAATGCTTAACGGCATTTCGCCCGTCTTTACGTTCTGAGATCAAATTCCGTCAAGGTCGACTTTATCTTTCGTCCTTTCGGAGTCGATAAAATAAGTACCGGTCGAACACAGGGGTTTGATACAAACGACTTACCCCCCTCTCGAACTAGCTGGCTTTGTGCTTTGTGTCAAAGCTTGAAACCAATATAATGGATGAAGTGTAATAAAACAGCTGGTGGGTGGGCTTTAAATCTATTTTTTCTATCAATCAAAAATATTGACTTGTCTGCTGGGATGGTCTACAGATCCTGGCGACAATTGACTATTGGGAGTAGGTGCAAAGAGATAAGTTGAATGACGTGTTTTATCAGTCTAGGTATTTATGTGTCTAGTCTTTAGTCACTTTTAATTAGTTTGCATTTATTATTTGTTTTCTTCATTCACCCATTTTATCGATCAGCTAAACTGTACTTGTGGTTAACGATCTAGTGGAGTTCTTTTTTTAATGTCATTCGGTATATAATCTTTTTAATATCGTTTTATATCGCAACATTTTGCGTTCATATCTTAGGATGCATTATTTGGCAATATGGCTGAAATAATATTGATGTAAGGTAATAAATTTAATGTAGTCATTTTATGATAATATTTCATCAATTATCTACTGGCAAAGCGAAAATGAAACAATTGTGGTATTACGCAATAAAGTTCGTTTGCTCAATCTCCCGTTTACGGATATTTATAGATTTCCGAATGTATCTTTATTAATGGCATCGGTTTTCTCGTTGTGAAATTGTACCTGGTAACCGATATCTGTGGAGGAGCTCTGTAAGACAAACTGCAAGATTCATACCCAGATTAAGCATATATATGTATGTATATATATATATATATATATATATATATATATATATATATATATATATATATATATATATATATATATATATATATATATGTATATATATATATGTATATATATATATATATATATATATATATATATATATATATATATATATATATATATATATATATATATATATATATATATATATATATATATATATATATATATATATATATATATATATATATATATATATATATATATATATATATATATATATATATATATATATATATATATATATATATAGGCGTAGGAGTGGCTGTGTGGGTAAGTAGCTTGCTTATGAACCACATGGTTCCGGGTTCAGTCCCACTGCGTAGCACTTTGGGCAAGTGTCTTCTGCTATAGCCTCGGGCCGACCAAAGCCTTGTGAGTGGATTTGGTAGACGGAAACTGAAAGAATCCCGTCGTATATATGTATGTATGTATATATATATGTACGTGTGTATGTATATGTTTGTGTGTCTGTGTTTGTCCCCCCAACATCGCTTGACAACCGATGCTGGTGTGTTTACGTCCCCGCAACCTAGCGGTTCGGCAAAACAGACCGATAGAATAAGTACTAGGCTTCCAAAGAATAAGTCCTGGGGTCGATTTGCTCGACTAAAGGCGGTGCTCCAGCATGGCCACAGTCAAATGACTGAAACAAGTAAAAGAATAAAAGAATACAAACACACACATATATATATATATATATAAATATATATATATATATATATATATATATATATATATTTATATATATATATATATATATATATATATATATATATATATATATATATATATATATATATATATATATATATATATAGTTGAAATTTATGGAAAAACAAGATAGAGATAGCTGTAATTGACAACAAGGAAGTGTATTAGTTTGACGCTCGGGAAAGGTTTTTTCTGTTTCGAGCATATGCTCTTCAACAGAAAGGTATAAGGTAAAATAAACAGAGAAAGAATGAAAAGAACTTGTATATATATAAATATGTGTATATGTACAGGTATATATATGTGTGCATTTGTATTACTGCACATAAACGCAAACATACTCGCATATATATATATATACATACATGCAGGCAAACATACATACGCGTATATATATTTACTTTTTTAAAGTTGACCTGTTGACCTGCGGCTACGCTGGGGCATTGCCTTGAAGAGTTCTTTAATCGATCGCATCGTCCGACAACTTATTTCAGACGTGATAATTATATTATCGATCCATATTTATCGAATGGATAAAATATTTCCCGATTAGAACGAACGCAACTCGAAACTTCATTTGAAACCGTGGTGAGACTTCTCTCAGATATATGTATTTAGCAACACACACATACAGCCACTCGAATGTATGTGTGTGCTTGTGTGTGCGTGTATATATATACATGTCTGCATGAATGTATATTTGCCCCTGAGTACGTACGAATATATATATATATATATATATATATATATATATATATATATATATATATATATATATATATATATATATATATATATATATATATATATATATATATATATATGTATATTTATCTATTTGCATATATAGATATATATATATAGATATGTAGATATGTAGATCTATATATATATGTATAATTATATATGTATATATATATATGTATCTATATGTAAACATATATATATATATATATATATATATATATATACATACATACGTACACACACACACACACACACATATATATATGCGTCTGTATGAATGTATATTTGTCCCTGAGTACATATGTATATATGTATGTATGTATCTATCTATATATGTATATATATGTATATGCATATGTATTTATATGTAAACATACATACATATATATAAATAAATATACACATATATACATACATACATATATATATGTACATACATATATGTATATATATATATATATATATATATATATATATATATATATACATATATATATATATGTATATATATATATATATATATATATATATATATATATATATATATATATATATATATATATGTACATACATATATATATGTATATGTATATATATTACGTAAATCTTAGATTGACTGTAATTGCATTACAAATGTTTCGCAGTCTATTAGATCCTTACGTAATGATGTTAATATCTGTTATATTCAAAGCACTAATTCCCGTGGTGTGTATCGTCTGTCTCGTTGAGGGGACGGGCTCTAAAAAGCATCTGCGTATGAGGGAAAGAGAGAGAGACAGGAGGAAGACAGAGGGAGAGAACGATTCAATCGAACGTTACTAGCACTCGCGCGGTTACACCCCCTCCTTAGAGAAACGAATGCTAGTGGAACATACACATATACACACACACACATTTTCCACATACAAACAGACGACAATTAGATGTGTGTATATGTGGGATATGTATATATATCCTGAGTGTGTGTGTGTGTGTATGTGTTTGGGAATTCGTCTGGAAACGATATCGCTTATGGATGTGTTGTTTTATAAACAATATATCCTGGGGCAAGCGAAAATCGTGTTAGCAACTTGAGAAAAGCGTAGTAAATTTGGTTTTGTATCTGCATTAGGTATAATACACAGGTGACTTACAAACTCATTTTATGCCCGTTTCCCCATACTGGCGTGGGTCGGCCGCTTCGCCTGATCTAACGGTTCCGGGGTTCGTATTTTCCTCTGGAGTCTCAATTCTGACTGGGCTCCGTGTTCTTCCCGACACCAACACTCCACCGAGTTTATTGGGTGCAATATCTTATAACATTGGAGGCGCAATGGCCCAGTGGTTAGGGCAGCGGACTCGCGGTCATAGGATCGCGGTTTCGTTTCCCAGATCGAGTGTTGTGAGTGTTTATTGAGCGAAAACACCTAAAGCTCCACGAGGCTCCGGCAGGGGATGGTGGTGAACCCTGCTGTACTCTTTTACCACAACTTTCTCTCACTCTTACTTCCTGTTTCTGTTGTGCCTGTAATTCAAAGGGTCAGCCTTGTCACACTGTCACGCTGAATATCCCCGAGAACTACGTTAAGGGTACACGTGTCTGTGGAGCGCTCAGCCACTTGCACGTTAATTTCACGAGCAGGCTGTTCCGTTGATCGGATCAACTGGAACCCTCAACTTCGTAAGTGACGGAGTGCCAACAACTTATAACATTAGCACGGTAGAGTTCGATTTGCTGTTGGCAAAACTAAATTGCCCTCTCAAGAACTGCATTGTTGTTGCAAGGATTCGATTTATAGATTATCGTAGAGAACTTTAGGGGCAACAAGCACCGATGGCATTGGCTTGTAGCGTACAAGAGGAAAAAAAGAAAGCTCTCGTAATGGGTGGGGTGGGGGGGACAGATTGAAGGTTTATGCAAGAAAGAATGAGACTTTATTTTCAGGATGAGACATTTATTAATTTCAAACAAGTACAGAAACTCCTTCCTAAGTTCGATCCTATGACTTCAATACACTTGTAGCGATCCAGCCACTTCGTGAATGCCTTATGGAAGTCATCTAAAGTGATGTACAGGACCCCTGTCTGTCTGTCTGTCTGTCTGTCTGCCCGTCCCTCCCTCTCTCTCTCTATTCATGCATCCATTCATCCATCCACCAATCTATCTGTCTATCTGTCTGTCTGTCCGTTTCTCTCTCTCTTTTTCACTTCTCTCTCTCTCCCTCTCTCTCTTTCTCTCTCTCTATTCATCCATTTATCTATCTATCTATCTATCTATCTATCAATCTATCTGTCTGTCTGTGTGTCTGTCTGTCTCTCTAACTGTGTATATATGTATATATATATATATATATATATATATATATATATATATATATATATATATATATATATATATATATATATATATATACGTGCGTGTGTGTGAGAGAGTCTTTGGGTGTGCGTGTGTGTGTGTGTGTTTGCTCACACACCTACACACCCGCTCGCACGCGCACCTGTATGTCTGCGTCGATGTATGTAAAGACAAATATGCTTTCTTTCATCATACATGTTTATGCAATCAAATTAACTATTAAAACAAGATGTATTTCTGAAGTGTAATGTC
>NC_142936.1:85561863-85564363 GCF_046866305.1 Octopus bimaculoides | reverse complement strand
TATTTTTAAAAGGTAGGTACTTATTTTGTTTGTCGCTTTTTACCGAACAGTTAAGTTACGGGGACGTAAACACACCGACACCTGTTGTCAAGCAGTGGTTGTGGGACAAACACAAAGAAACACACAAGGCGCATGGCTCAGTGGTTAGAGCGTCGAGCTTACGATCGTGAGGTGCCTCGGAGGGTAACTTTCTAGGTGCAATTCCATGGTCATTTATGACCGAAGGGGGTCTCCTCATATATATACTGGAGTAAGCACATTAATGCGAAACAAGGTGGAAAAAATAGTATTCGATTACCAGAGATTGAGTAACATACTTTATTAAAAAGCAGCAAAAATATCACAAAAACTGTTACTTAGAGTTTCACGTTCCCGTTCGTCTGACGCACGCACACACACACACATACACATAATTCTAAAAAACGGAACAAGAACGCAACAGACGATAATAAAACATCCGGACAGGTAGACGGTACAAAGACGGAGAGGTAAAACAACAAAACGATGGACAGGAAAAAAACAAGGGCTGGTCATTCGCAGCATCCTCTCATCAGACAAGTTTCCAGATCATCCTTATAGTTTCGGCCGGTTACACTTGAGTCTGTTCAAATCTTGCTGGCCCCAAAAATCTAAGCTAAGAGCATTAATTTTTTTTGGAGAAAGCAAGCGAATGTGTACGGCAACAAAGACGAATGAAAAACAACGGAGGAAATGTTACACAATTACAAATAAAAACAACAAGAAAATAACAAATGTCTTTCGACCAATAAAGACGAACCAAGTTGAGGTGGCGTGTGTAGAGTGAAAGCCTTGGGACAGGAACATGGGAGATAGACATAAGAGATGAAAGTCATGAGACAGGAATATAAGAGATGCTTCGCGGCCGGAAGTCGAGTCAAGAAAGAAAGATCATGCTTGGCCGATATATATATATATATATATATATATATATATATATATATATATAAAGTGAAGTATATTTGCCATTTAAATGTGGCTGACCCCTAAGGGTGGATGTTACTGTTGCTTTTAGCCCCAGGAGAACATCTCCTCCAGCTGGCTTATCGACACATATCTGTGTCCTGTCTATTTTTGCCAAGGGAAGTTATCCTTCCCATCTTGCAACAGTAACATCCACCCTTAGGGGTCAGCCACATTTAAATGGCAAATATACTTCACTTTATCGTGCAGTTACTGTTAACACCTCGTTCAGAGATTTAACATTGCTTGTTTTCACTTTTTCGATATCAGTGAATAACTTCACTGGAAAAAGACTTATATATTGCCAAGGGATTGTCATTCTCATCAAAGGTCGGCGATTACCGTACGCTGAAGAAGGGAAATAACCCTGAAACTCGGGTCCGTACGTATCGCAGATCAAGATGGGAAGGATAACTTCCCTTGGCAAAAATAGACAGGACACAGATATGTGTCGATAAGCCAGCTGGAGGAGATGTTCTCCTGGGGCTAAAAGCAACAGTAACATCCACCCTTAGGGGTCAGCCACATTTAAATGGCAAATATACTTCACTTTATCGTGCAGTTACTGTTAACACCTCGTTCAGAGATTTAACATTTATATATATATATATATATATATATATATATATAAACTTTTCGATGGCCAGATAACTGAGGAGATAGCGGCATGGGTTTCCGCCCCGACATCCAAAACTCGGAGTTTTATCATGGCTACCGAATAATTATCACATATTATTTACAGATAAATTCCTCTATTTATATAATATCGAGGTCACTTTTTTCTTTCTTTCTTTCTTTTGTTTTCTTACCTTTCCTATCAATATATATATATATATATATATATATATATATATATATATATATATATATATATTTATTTATTTATTTGTCTTTGTGTCTGTGTTTATCCTCCCCCCACGATGATAACCGATGCTAGTGTGTTACGTTCCCGTAACTTAGCGGTTCGGCAAAGAAGACCGGTAGAATAAGTACTAGGCTTACAAAAAAAAAACAAAAAACCCTAGGGTCGATTTCTTCGACTAAAAACCCCTTTAAGGCGGTGATCCAGCTTGACCGCAGTTAAATGACTGAAACAAGTGAAAGAGTAAGCGTTTTCCCGGTAGCACTGTCAGGCCATAAGGTTTGTCCGTAATCTCAGAGCTGAAAGTCCACGGGAAGACGCAGTTCAGCTTATCTTTATTGACACCAAACGTAACCACAAGAAAATGGCGCTCAGTCCACCACAGAACTCGACTGAATACAAAGGTAGACAGTTTACTGGCCTCATTACTGTAGACGATGACTGTGAGCGTCTGGCGACATTCTAAGTGCCCAAGTAGCCATATTGGATCTTCGTCTCAGTCAAATAGAAGATTTATAAAATCACGTTTCTACTTCTAACAAAATACTTCCTCCTTCTGGCATCCATGTAAATATGAAACCTACTGTATGGTGTAGGCAAGGCTTAAAGAAATGTGGCCATACATGTTCATCTTCGAACAAGCCCTCATTAACATTT
>NC_142936.1:85546863-85559363 GCF_046866305.1 Octopus bimaculoides | reverse complement strand
CACACACACACACACACACACATATATATTTAATTATATAATTTAGAGAAAAAACCCACAATTATTGAATTCGTCCATGAAAATCCACAGTCAATTGATAAATTAATTTAACTTTAATTTTGATAAATTAAATTGAATTGAATTTTTACCTGTAAATTAGGAGTTAATAATTATCGCAGCAGTTGCAAGGTTGCAAGGTAAAATATAAAATTCTTTACATTATTTACATTATTTACATCATAAAATTCTTTGTCTCTCTGTAATAATTAGCAGTTCCATACATGTGCTATTTCGTTCATTTGCTTATATTTCGTTAATTTACACTGCATACAAAAATACGGACATACTATATACATACAACTGCTTACGAAAATAGAGATTAATGTATTGGGTTGTCCGGAAAGTTCGTGCCGATTTATAGTAGCATACCTTTCGACTTACTTGCCATGAAACCACCTCAATTCTGGGAAGAGGTTATTTTCAAGTTTAAAGGAGAGATGGAGACGCATTGTGTAACAAAATGGCTCATATTTGGTTGATTAAAAATGTAATGGCAAATATTTATTGATTTTTGTTTTTTTTCCTTTAAAAATCGGCACGAACTTTCCGGACAACCCAATATATTTTTTCAATGTTCATAATTTTTTGTTTACAATATTGAAAAAATATGCCACCAAAGAAAAGACGTGTTTCTATCCAGAAACACGTATAAAGCAAGGACGATTGCTGAAAACCGAAGGCGTGTGTCTCAACAGGGAAAGGAGATGAGACTTTCTCAGGGTCAGCAGATGCATGCTGCAGCACGTCAAATGGAGTCTCAAGAGAGAAAAGAGATGAGATTTTCCCAAGATCAGCTAAGGCATGCTGCAGTACTTAATGCTGAGTCATTAGAACAACGTTTATCACGCTATATTAAACAGATGTCCAATACAATATAGCTCTCAGAAATAGACCACAGGCAAATTCGTTCTTCATAACACCAGGAGCTGCTTTCAGATATGATCCATCCCAGCCTTATTTAAACGATAATTCTGTACAAATTGGTGTGCTACACTCAAATTGTCGTTTCTGCAAAGCTTTCAAATTTCCAAATGAAACTAGTGGCGTGTGCTGCTCAGGCGGTAAGGTTAGATTGCCAGCACTACCAGCTCCTCCTCAACCTCTTTCGACAGTTCACTTCCCCGTCACCGTCTCCCATTACAGCCCATTTCCAGAATGTACCCATTTACGTACAATATCTTCATTACATCTCCATTCATTTGACTGTTAACCATACGATGGGTCGTGTTACACGCAGCGCTGACCGCCTTAAAGGCGAGTATATCCACTGACAGCTTTTTGGTGGGATCAAAAATTACACCCCCCACCCCAGTTTTCCACGCTAGGTTAGGGCATGGAATCCTCCAAACGGATGTATTACATGCCGATTAGTCGAATTAGACCATCATTTACTCTACAAATGCTTTGTCGTCAATGCTACACTTTCCCGTATCACCTCTTTCAACATAACTGTAATATATATAAACAAACTATACCATTTTAATCCCGAGCAATGCCGGGTATCTCATATATATATATATATATATATATATATATATATATATATATATATATATACGTGTGTGTGTGTGTGTGTGTGTTTGTTTGTTCCTCCTGCGGCTTTAGACCAGGTGTCGGTTCGTTTACGTCCCCACAATGTACTTGTTTAATTCATCATTTATTCAATATCATGTAATTGGATTGACATACGATGTGGCCGACGATGTTTCAGTTACACACACACACACACACGCACACACACACACACACACACACACACACACACACACACACACACACACACATATATATAATATTAGGGATAAAAATCCAAATTTCCAGGGAAAAATTCAATTTAATTTATCAAAATTAAAATTAAATTAAATTTCACAGTATATTATATATAAATATATAATTTAGAGAAAAAAACACACAATTATTGAGTTCATCCATGAAAATACACAATCACATACAGAAAAATTTAATAAGTAAATACACTAAAAAGACCTATAATAAAAATCAAAAAAGTACTTATTAAATTTTTCTATATGTGATTGTGGATTTTCATGGATGAATTCAATAATTGTGGTTTTTTTCTCTAAATTGTACACACACACACACACACACACACACACACACACACACACACACACACACACACACACACACACATATATATATATATATATTACCTTTCCCTATCTAGAACTCCATTTTATACACCGGAGCGAAGTCATGTTACGATACAAGTAGAGAAATTTGAAAAGAAAATACGAAACCGGTTATTTCTCCAAAAACAATGTTTCTATACCCAAAAGTTTATAACATTTTTCTGACATAACGATTTAAATATATACTTTAACCATGTAACACAAGCCTTCTGTAGTTTTTTCACTCTTGTTTATCTTTTATACATCCAACCACGTGCTTTCACATACCAACTTTCTCACCTATATATATATATATATATATATATATATATATATATATATATATATATATGTATGTATGTATTACTCTATCGGATGTTGTAATATATTGCTGGTCACAATGCAATTCTAAATCTTTCTTGATTGCGCCATTTTTGACCCAAATTATTTATCTGAGTTGTCTTCCCTTTGCTGTGTTGTGAAGACCTTCCAAGCAGCTTTTTCCCGATCTCTGGGTTACCGTTCAGTAACTACACGGCTCTATATACTGTCTGTTAACATTGCCACATGTCCGATTAGAGGAACTTGTCTTTTCCGTATTTTCCTGTGTCACACGGAATCTCCTCGAGTACTACGTCAAGGGTATAAGCTTGTATGTGAAGTGCTCAGCTACTTGCGCATTAACTTCACGAGCAGGCTGTTCCGTTGATAAGATCAACTAGAACACTCGTCGTCGTAACCGATGGAGTTCCAGTGTGTGGGTGTGTAAAACAACCCGTTGGCATCCTTTGTATTATTGCCCCAAATTGTTACCAGTCTTCTTTGAGTTTTCTTTTATCATCTCTTCTCTCATGTGGGTGATATGCGATCGAAGAAGCGATGCAACTTGATACCTCTTAAGTACAATTGCACTTGCCTACGTGATATCCCTCCTCTCTGCATCTCAGATAATAATCGTTGGGTTTTAAAATAGATTCTTTATATTTTCGTTTTCCTTACGAAATAAGGCAAGGCCTCCACAGAGGGTTAAGGGTTACAGCAGCATATTTTTTTCTTATATAGTTGCAATTTCAGAACAAACGTAAGAACTGAATTTAATGGAATATCGATGATACTCGTTTATCTTTCAAATCTCTAGCTTCTTTCAGTCATTGGGCTGTGGCCATACTGGAGCCTTCTTGAGGCGGGGTGGTGGAGGTGGTTAGTATAAACAAGAAGACCCACGCGCTTATTTTCTTAAGTCTGTCGCCTCCTCTATCATCCTTTGTTCTTGCAACTTGTTGGGGCATAGTTCCTGTTGTTCCTTGCTATCGACTCGTCACGTTTGTTTTTGTGAGTCTTAATTTTCTGCAGAATTCAGAAATGTTGTCTTTTATTTCGTTGAAATTGTATCGTTGAGGGGGTTGGTATGAATTTGAGCCCTTTAGAGAGTATGCAAATTTGTTTTGTTGTTAATTATTTTGATGAATTAATGATTTCGATCATTTTTAGCTTCACGTGAATGTATGATGCCACTGAGTCTCTCTCTTTCTGTGGACAAGGTTGAAGATATGGTTAAATTAGTCAGGTTGGTTGATGTTATTAAAGAGTAATTTATAGTGTGCATTTGTAGTATAGGACTGTTCGGTGTGTCTCAGTATTTCATGATCCGTTGGTGTATTTCGGGGAGAATATGTTGGTATTTTTTCCGTATGGCGGAGGTTTTTTTTTATTGGATTATTCAGTAAGCTTTTGAAATTTAAGTTCCATTGGAATGTTTCAGGGTGATTTCGTTGATTGTTTCTCCTTACGAAGAGGTAGCTGTAATGTCGACCTCAAGTTGCTATTTCTTAATTTAACAGACCCTTCCGCTACCACTCCCATCAACCAAAGGAATCAATAAGCGCCACCACCACCAACACTACCACAGATACTGTCCCATCGACCACCACTTGCTTACAACCATTTTCATTAATGGGCCATCACTACCAACAATCAGAAGGTAACGAAATACAGTATCCTGTGATCTTTACAAGAAACATGTGAACTTCTAGAATTGATATTATAAAAGTTCAATTTCAATTTACTTCAAATTTTCGTTTCATTTTATTCCGAAACGAAGAGGTCACTTTAAACACCCGAAGCCGGTACACATTTAATTTCTTTCTATTTTCCATGATATAAGCAGTTTAGTCCTTTTTTTTCTTTGGTACTTATAGAGTGTTAAACAGACTTGTGGTATGCAAATTAGGGACTCCTTCATAGAGAAACTGCTGCATTTCTTTAGTATATAAACAATTTGGCTGTTTGTTTTTCTGTAGATTGTCAAAATGATGTGGACGCCTCTGATAAGAACCCAGTATACGTATATATATACGTAACATATGTTATAATTGTAAACAGGGCAAATTTGAGCCAGCCGTAATCGATTTTCGGACCTTATTGGGTTCTTATCAGAGGCGTCCACATCATTTTGACAATCCACAGGAAAACAAACAGCCAAATTGCTTATATACTAAAGAAATGCAGCAGTTTCTCTATGAAGGAGTCCCTAATTTGCATACCGCAAGCGTGTTTAACACTCTATAAATACCAGCGGCTATATATATATATATATATATATATGTGTGTACATATTATTTACATTTGATGGAAATTTGTCCTCATTTTGTTTGTTAACACGACGTTTCGACTGATATAGCCTCCAGCTGGAGGGTATATCAGCCAGAACGTTGTGTTAACAACAAACAAAATGAGGACAAATATCCGTCAAATGTAAATAATGTACATAATTCCTCATCTCTTAAATATAGAACTGTAATATATATATATATATATATATATATATATATATATCCAGCCAGCTGCTAACTCCAAAAGTTTTTTTATTCTCTCTCCTCGTGCTTCTTTCTGTTGAAGAGCGTAGGCTCGAAACGTAAAAGACTTTCTCACCTTCCTGAGCGTTAAACTAATACACCTGTTTGTTGTTTATACACCTGTCTTTGTCTTTTGTTTTTCTGTAAATATCAACTATATGTGTGTGTGTGTATACATATTTACACAAGTATACACACACATGCATATAATATATATATATTTGGATTCCCTATATATATATATATATATATATATATATATATATATTATTATTATTACTATTATTATTATTATTATTATTATTATTATTATTATTATTATTATTATTATTATTATTATTATTAATTTGTCACATGACATTTGAAAAGATTCTCAGTGTTAGGGTGAGTAATGTTTAGGTTTTTTTCTTTTTTTTTATGTTCCAGTCCAGTACTGATAAACCATATGTTTTCGCTGGTATTGCAAACATGTTAATGACGCAACTGATTATTTTTTGTGGCTCTTAAATGAATATTTATAATTACTTTTTTCTATCAAAATATTTACTTCTCATCCTCAATGACACCAATTTCCGTACACAACTTTACTCGCGTCTGCACTCAAGGACATACAAAATGCTACATGGTTCTGATTCTGTAATATTTTCAATCCATGGAACTGAAAATTACCGCTCGACTAACGAATATACTTAGTTTATGTATTTATTATTTTTTTTTTTTATTTCGGGCCCTGTGCTCATCAGAAGGTGGTCTGCCGCATGCACTGAATGGGGTCGCTGTTGAGTGCAACAAGGCAGGGAGGAGAATAAGTGTTGCGAATGCTGAGACGTTGGTCTTCTCAAGAAAGTGTTCCATGTGCACTTTGCATGCTAATGCAACACTGCTGCGACATTTGAAGTTTAAGTATTTCGGTGGCGCATCCACGAGTGATGCGAATCAAGTGAGTGAATTGGATGCTGGAAATGCTGGTGCAGGCACAGTAAAAGTCCCAGCTCCATCATTCGATCCTTAAAAGAGAAGAGGTGGGTGTAGAAAAGCCAAACTCGCTACCTTAAATTCGGTCTTTGTGCCTGTCCTCATCAAAGATCCTGAATGCTAGATAATGACCTAAAGAATACAATTGCTATTACAAGCGACCGAAAAGTGATTCTTTCGTAGGATCTCTGGAGTATCGGGGTACTCGACGGGGTGTATAACTCGGAGATCAGGGAGTCTCTTCCGGTCGAGACGCTACTTCTCTGTATTGAGAGGTCACGGCTCAGGTACTACGGATACATGATTAAAACATTGCAGGAAAGAATATCATGGCAAATTCTTCAAGCTGAGTAACCGGCGAGAGATCCTGGAGATATATCTGTGAAGCTAGCGGTTACAAGGATGAAGACTGCAAGAACTGTTTTTCTAGTTATTATTTCATCATGATATCATCAAATATTTGAAGCTCTAAGATTTTGGAGAATTGGACACGTGGAACTCAATCGAAAATATGTTTTATTGAATCCAAATACAGGTTCTTCGTAATCAACATAGGCAGGTGGAATATTGTTCATGAAGTCATTGATTACCGCCTGATCGTCCTGCTTCGCTTCTCTTCACGGTTGGCAAGAATGCAATGCTTTAAGGCGGCGAGCTGGCAGAAACGTTAGCACGCCGGACGAAATGCTTAACGGTATTTCGTCTGCCACTGCGTTCTGAGTTCAAATTCCGCCGAGGTCGACTTTGCCTTTCATCCTTTTGGGGTCGATAAATTAAGTACCAGTTACGCACTGGGGTCGATATAATTGACTTAATCCGTTTGTCTGCCCTTGTTTGTCCCCTCTGTGTGTAGCCCCTTGTGAGCAGTAAAGAAATAGGTATTTCGTCTGCCGTTACGTTCTGAGTTCAAATTCTTCTTCTTTGTTTTTGTTTCAGATTTTACTGGAACTCCTGGAGTCTTGCATGCGTTACAGGCTTGCTGTCTGCAGCCTATGGTACCATACTATCTACCCTTTTCATCTATCCAATACTTTCCTGATTATTCTGGCCGTGTCAAAGAGGCAAAACTTTTGTAACAATTCTACTGGGCGTTCTATTCAGATTTCTTTTACATTCCTCTTGATGCCTTCTGATTCCTGTCCCCAAAGACCCAACAATAATTGGCACTATCTTCACCTTCTTCATTTTTCACAGCCAGGTTATTTCGTACTTATTTTTTCGCTTTCCTTCTTGACTATTCGTGGGTCAAAGGGGCACACAACATCAACTATATAGCACATGTGGTGCATCTGGTCGACCACCACTAGGTCCGATCTGTTATATTCTAGCATCTGATTTGTTTGTATTATTATTATTATTATTATTATTATTATTATTATTATTATTATTATTACGCCGAGGTCGACTTTGCCTTTCATCCTTTCGGGGTAAATAAATTAAATACCATTGAAACACTGGGGTCGATGTAATCGACTAGTCCCCTCCCCATAAATTTCAGGCCTTGTGCCTTTACTAGAAAGGATTATTATTATTATTATTATTATTATTATTATTATTATTATTATTATTATTATGACTATTATTATTGTTGTTGTTCAGTAGTTTTATTTTTATAACGTACTTTCACTTCACTACCGAGCGCAGCTCTGTGTGCCTTGGGTATGTGCTGTGGTTTGCTGTGATGCTCTTATGGTTACTGTATTGAAAGTGTTTTGTAGTGCAATTTTCTGTATGTTATATATATTTGTAAGTCCTGGTGTTTTTGTTACGTATTTGTCTGAATGTTTTTTTTTATCATACCTAATGTGCCTATTATGATAGGAATTGCTTCTGTTTTGAGATTCCACATTCCAGTTACCTCTATTTCCAGGTCTTTGTATTTTGAAAATTTCTCCATTTCTCTTAGAGAAACGTTGTCATCTGTTGGTATTGATACATCAATTAGAAATCATGCTTTTTTCTTCCTGATCTCTGACAACTATATCTGGCCTTTTGGTCTTAATTTCTTTATCTGCGTGTATTGGCATATCCCATAGTATTGTTACTTTCTCATTTTCTGTGACCTTTTCTGGCCTGTGCCTATACCATCTTTTTTTCTGTTGTTATTCCATAGTGTTGGCATAGCTTCCAGTGTATGTAGGTCCCAACTCTGTCGTGTCTGTGTATCATCATCATCATCATCATCATCATCATCATGATTATTATTATTATTATTATTATTATTATTATTATTATTATTATTATTATTATTATTATTATTATTATTATTATTATTATACAGGGTATTTGAAAAGAATCAGTGCGTTATGGTGCGATGTGTTTACGTCTTTTATGTTCCCCACCAATAGTAGAGAACCATATGTTTTTGCCGGTATAGTAAATGTGCTAATGACGCAAGTGATTATATTATGTTGCTCTTAATGAACCTCTATAATTACTTTGATTCTATCAAAATATTTATTTCGCATTCTTATTGACACTATATCCCACACAAGCCTTCGCTCCTATCTGTACCCAAGTACATGCAGAATGAAACACAACTCTGAATCTGTTAGCTTTCCAATCAATGGAATTGAAACTTAAACGCTCAGTTTTACCAATATGTCTTTTCTATGTTTTACTTGTTTCAGTCACTGCACTGCGGCCATATTTGGAGGCATCGTTTTAAAGGATCGAGTCGAACAAATCGTCCCCATTTCTCATATTTTTTTTAAAAGTACATTGCTAAACCTCTAAATTACGGGGATGTCAACAAACTAACAGTGTTTGGGAAGCGGTGGTGAGCGACAAGCACAAACTCAAAGGCACACTCACACAAACACACATTCACATATATTTATGCATATACATACATACATGCATGCATGCATCCACCCACCCACCCACCCACCCACCCATCCATCCATCCATTCATCCATCCATCCATACATACAAACAGACAAACATAAATATCCTGTTGTTGATGTTGAAATTCCAATGAAGAGGCTTTGAATCTAGGTTAGAAACCGGTTCTTTCTCTATTGGCAAGAAATCTTGAATCAGGGCAGCGAGCTGGCAGAATCGAGAGCACGCCGGGCGAAATGCTTAGCGTTATTTCGTCTGCGCTACGTTTTGAGTTCAAATTCCGCCGAGGTCGACTTTGCCTTTCATCCTTTCGGGGTTGATTAAATAAGTACCAGTTACGCACTGGGGTCGATGTAATCGACTTAATAATCCCTTTGTCTGTCCTTGTTTGTCCCCTCTATGTTTAGCTCCTTGTGGGCAATAAAGAAATAAGAAACGTTAGCACGCCGGGCGAAATGCTTAGCGTTATTTCGTCTGTCTTTACGTTCTGAGTTCAAATTCCGCCGAGGTCGACTTTGCCTTTCATCCTTTCGGGGTCGATTAAATAAGTACTATTTACGCACTGGGGTCGATGTAATCGACTTAATAATCCCTTTGTCTGTCCTTGTTTGTCTCCTCTATGTTTAGCTCCCTGTGGGCAATAAAGAAATAAAGAAATCTTGAAATAAAACTGAACACTGACATACATGTTTGACTCGTATGTGGGAAGAATCCTTCTCCGAGTCCTAGGCTTACAAAGAATAATTCCTGGGGTCGATTTGCTCGACTAAAGGCGGTGCTCCAGCATGGCTGCTGTCAAATGACTGAAACAAGTAAAAGAGTAAAAGAGTAAAGAGAGAGAGTGATTTTAGGAATTGTATCAAAAAAAATTGTTAAAATACTTTGTGCATTGTAAAAGTATAACCAATTTATTTCACACAAATTTTAACAATAAAATCTTATATGGACCTCCAAAGATCCTATAGACCCCAGTTGAGAACTACTTCCTTAATCAAAGGACCATCTCCTTCGAGCTGATCAATAACTGGATCCCATAAAGGTACTACTGTCTCAGGTCAGAGCAAGCTGGTTGTACTGATGTCTAAGGGGTAACATCATACTCCTTTAATTACTTGATCTACCGAGGTGGAGACACCACCATGCAGCTTAATGTTTTTCCCACCGTGTACTAAGCTGCTATGAGGAAACTCCTCAAATTAGAACCGAATGCCTCATATCACTTTAGTTCATCCTCAAAAAGTTTATGGCGTAATTGCGTGGCGTTTACGTCTTCTCTGTAGGTAAGTTAATTTGCTTTAGGGTAACTAATGGGGGCTATATCGACCAATAGGTGTCCTGGAATATTCTAAGGAGTTTAAAATATCCGTGAGAGAATATTTCTAGAACAACCAATGTGTATACTCGAACAATGAAACAACTACCAAATGGCCTCGAAATTGACCTGATATGACCCGACGATAGAGGAAATTAATTTAATAAGCTTCATTTATGCTATTAACATAATTGAGCAGGGATTGTTTCTGCATAATATTATCACTATTCCTATAAATACAAATTGATTATTGACAGAAGGAAAAACAGACTCAGGAATATTCTGAGTCTTGGAATATTCTAGGGAGCTCGAAATATCCTTGATATTTCTGTTGCTAGTTTCTAAACTACCAGTGTGTATATTCGAACAATGAAACAGCTAGCGATGGCCTAGAAATTGACCTGACACGACCCGACGCTAGAGGAAATTAACTTACTAAGATTAATTTATATGACTAATATAATTGAGCAGGGATTGTTTCTGCACAATATTACGACTACTCCTACAAATACAAATTGATTATTGACAAGGAAAAACAAACTCTAGTATCTGTATACATATGTATATACATATATGTGTATTATGTTTTTATATATATATATATATATATATATATATATATATATATATATATATATATATAATGTGTGTGTGTGTGTGTGTGTGTGTGTGTGTGCGTGAGGAGGCGCGTGGTTTAATGGCTAGGGTAATGAACTCAGGAATGTAAAATTGTGGTTTCGATTCCTGGACCGAGTGACGCACAGTGTTCTTGAGCAAAAACGTTTCATTTCATATTGCTCCAGCTGGGAAAATGAGTATACTGTCGTGGGATATATACACCACAGAATCAGCCCTTGTGAGTTTAGAAGACGGGAATAGAAATGTAATATTTCTAATTTTGTAGATCAGTGAATTTATTTCACTTGAAATTATATAAGTTTTCAAAGGCAAATAAGCATCGGCAGCTAGCAAGCCAAGCTACTCCAGACTGATGAAGAGCAATGACTCTGAAACTAGTCTCTGGATGCTGGCTTTGCTGGGTGGAGGTGCTTATCTCCCCTGTTTGAAAACTTAAGGACACAGAACGCTTGTGTCAGATAGCCAACTGGAAACGATGTTTCCTGGGGCTAAATAGCGTTAGCATTCTTCCCTTTCCTGGGACTGCCACATTAAGTTGACAACAAGCCATCACTTTATATATATATAAATACTCAAGCAACGAGAGAAAAAATGGAAAACAGGACAAGTAACACAAAGAATGACCCTTCATCAGTTGTCGGCGGTCTATCTACTCCTCATTTCGAGCATTCAACTTTTTGACCCGTAAAAATTCTGACCAAAAGATAACAATTCCATAATTCTTAATTAGTCGACTCAAATGTTGCTGTGACTTTGGAATATCTATTTCTCTGTGTCGTAAGTTTTGGAATTATCATCATTAACCATCGTCGATTGCTCTCAGTAGAGTTAAAATGGCGAACATTTTCTGACAAGTCATTTATAGAACAAATACACGAAGCATTGCCGGCAATGTAAGATATAATTAGAACGAACATACATGAACGCAGACATACATACGCACGGGCGCGCGTACAAACACACGCATGTACACATACTCGCATAGACACGCACACACACACACACGCACGCATGTGTGCATATGTGTGTGTGTTTGTAGATGGAGAATGAGAAGAAAAGAGAGAAAAATTGGCACGTAACACTCTTATATCTCTCTCTCTCTCTCTCTCTCTCTCTCTCTCTCTCTTTCTCTTTCTTTCTAAGTATCTATCTATATACATACATGCATACATACACACACTCATACACGCATGCACGTACACACACACACACACTCACATAACGAGAAAGAAAGACAGGGAGAGAGAGAGACAGAGAGAGAGAGAAAATATGAGAAAAGGGTTAATAGTCTCCTAAATAGATAGATGGATACATATACATACATACACACATACACACACACACACACACACAAACGCACATATATATATGTGTATATATGTATATATATAGACATATATAGTTAGATGGACAGATATAGATAAATAGATAGATAGGGACAGACAAACAGGCAAATAGATAGATAGATAAACAGATAGAAAGACAAATAGATAGATATAGAGAGAGATAAAAAGATTGATAAATAGATAGATAGATAGATAGATAGATAGATAGATAGACAGATAGATACACAGAGATAAAAAGATAGATAAATAGATAGGTAGATAGATAGATAGATAGATAGATAGATAGAGAGAGAGAGAGAGAGAGAGAGAGAGAGAGAGAGAGAGAGAGAGAGAGAGAGAG
>NC_142936.1:85531863-85541863 GCF_046866305.1 Octopus bimaculoides | reverse complement strand
GCATCAGATGGAGGTTGTCATGGATGCTCCTGCCCGGCACCGCGCACGTTTGCGCCTTGCCGATCAGTTTCTCGATGACAAGCGCCAACCGCTTGGCTAACACCTTGGCCAAAATTTTCAAGTCTGCATTGAGCAGAGTGATGGGCCTAAAGTTATCTATGACGTCCCCCTTGTTTGGATCTTTCTTCAGCAGCGTTACGGCTCCTCGACTCACAAAACCGGGAATGCTCCCGTTTTGCTGCCAGTTGCAGTACACCGCCACCAAGACGTCTCCAAACAAGTCTGGCTTACAGTTGTAAAGCTCGTAGGGCAGACCATCCAAACCCGGAGATTTGTCCCTCGAGCATCCCGCCATCGCGTCCCTCACTTCCGCCGCCGTGATGGCACCTTCGCAGCACTCCGCCTCTCTTGCCGAGAGTCGTGGCAGGCTGTGCAGGTAGGCACTGAAGTCCACCCTGCGTTCTCGCTCGCCATTCGTCCCAAACAGTCGAGCAAAGTGCCGCTGAAAGGCCTCACACATTTTGCTTGGCTCGAGCAGTTCGCGCCCCTGTTCGTCCACCAGAGACCGAATGGTGGCTTTGTTGCCCTGTTGCGCCTCCGCCACCCGGGCCTCTCGTGCGGCTCCAACACCTTCGTTTCTTAGAGCACGCATCCTAGCCCTGACAACGCACCCTTCGTGTTTGGCGTTGAAGTGTTGGTCAAGGGCCAACCTCGCCGCCAAAACGTCGGATGCGATGCCACTTCTAATTGCCTCTTCTAGCTTCTTAACTAGTTCACCCTCTACTCTGTTTCTGTCTATGGCTAGTGCTTTGCTATACCTAACCGCTTCTGCTTTTATTGCTCTCTTGAGGGCAAACCACCATTTGTTATTGATGATGGCTCCTGTCAAAGCCCTCTTTACTAACGTGCTAATCCGGTCTCTGAAAACTGGTCTCGACGGGAAAGACGCGTTTAGTTTCCAGTAACCGGAGCCCTGCCTATGTGTCTTATCTAAGTCTAGCGTACACGTCACAAGTTTGTGATCCGTGTAGCTGACTATGTGAAATTGTGGACACCCTATGCTATCTCTATCTACTCTCCTACACAGTATTCTATCTAGATACGATCTCGACGACCCGATGCGGTTTGTCCATGTCCACATTGGCGCATTCGGGTAATCGAGTCGGTACCTGTCAGACAGTTGAAAGCGTCTGAGCAGGTCTTTGAGGCATTTGCATCCCCGTCTATTCCTATCTCTGCCAACATAGTCTAGATGCGTGTCCAAGGTAGCATTCCAATCCCCCACTAAAAGTAAAGGACGAGACGTTCCTAGGAATACTTCTAGACGTCGAAAGAAATCCGGCCTACCTGTTAAAGGTGGTGCGTATACTGATATGAGTCGAAAAGCACACCCATCGCTGCCATCGACATCCAGAACAACCAATCTACCCTCCGGGTCTATGAATACTGTCTTTACTTCGAGATCCAGACTCTTGCGAAAGAGTACCGCCGTGCCACTACCGCCCATTCTCGGCAGACAGGGAGAAAAATAAATGTTAAACTGTCTGCCAAACATGGACGATAGGGCCCGCGTATCATGGAGTCTGGTCTCGCTTATGGCTATGATTTCTAGTTTATGTGACTTTATGTCATTTAGGAGGTACCCTTGTTTCCAAGGGGACCCCAAGCCACGCGCATTTACACAACCAATCTTGAGCATCATTTTGATTTGAGTGTTAAAGTTTTATAAAGAGAGTCACTTACCGTTTGAGAGTTTTTGTGTCTCCTCCTTCGGGTTTTCTTCGAGGAGATCACTATATAGTTTTTTCGCCAGGTATTTTTGGCATTTGCCAACTGCCTTTGGAAAAATAGATTTTAGTGTGTGGTGCAGGGTTGGTGTTATGTGTAGTATTTTGATGTGTTCTGGCGGTGTTGTGTATGGGTGGTTGCTGGTTTTTATGTCTTCGTTTGTTATGTTTGTTTTTGTGTTGATGTATTCCATCAACTCTGAGTTTTTTGTGTTGATGGCAGTGAGCATTGTGTGTGTACTTGCTTTTGGGGTTTTGTTGCTTGTGTTGTAGTTGTGTGTGCTTGTGTTGGTGTCTGGAGTGTTTTCGGGAGTTGTGTATCTCCCTGCTTTGTTTGTGTTTGCTTTTCTTTTCTTGCTCCTCTTCCTCCTTCCTTTCTGGGCTATTTGCCATTCCTCATTACTTTCATCTTCCGACGAAGGTTCTGAGGAATCGGAAGGGGGTAGGGGCAAATTGTGAGCGTCTGTGTGTGCTTGTGTGAGTGGTTGTGTTGCTGTTTTTGTTGGTGCTGATGGCTTGTTATTTGTGTGAGGTGTGTGTGATGTGGGGGAGGGGGAAACAGTCTTGGAATTTTCTTTCTTTTCCCCTGCTTCCTCACTTGTTGTTTTTGCAGATGCTGTTGTCTTCTCAGTTGCCAGTGTTGCTTGTGTTTCTCTTGTTTTGATTGTTGATGGTGGTGTTGGTAGTAGGGTTTTTTTTCCGGGTTTTGGTGGTTGCCCTTGTTGCTTTTTTTGGTTGGCGGCGGTTGGGCAACTGTCCTTGAGGTGTGCCTCGCTGCCGCATACATAACAACGTGGCCGCCTTCCTTCCACCACTACATATAACTTGTGGTCCTTTGCCAGTTGGATGTGTGTGGGGATCTTTTGGCACTCCTCTTCAGTGATATGGAGGAGGACTTCGACTTTTTTTCCCCCTTCCCAGTTTTTCTCCTCTGCAGTAGCAATTTCTAATATATTTGCCTCCTCCATTTCGAGGCATATAGAACCTACTATCCACTGGGTTTCCACTTGTGAAGGGACATTCTTTACTGTCACCTTCGTCACTCTCTGTCCAAGATAACTCGGTATCATCACCAAGTCATCTGTGTGGAGAGAGAGTGTTGAAAATTCCTTCGCTAACTGTTCGCTCTTAAAGCGTACTAGGACCGTGGCAAATTTTCGTCCCCAAGTAACATGACTTTGAAAGGGCCATATCGGTTTGAGACAAATCTCAATTTTTTGGGTGGAGAAACTCTCCGGTCGCTTCGTTTTCTTGTTGATAAGTCTGTATGATATGTGCTTCTTGTTTGTATTTTCAATAATTGCTTTTGGTATGTGTATTTGTACAGTGTCACCTTCTTTCGTGAGAAGGGATTTTGTGTCATTGATTTGTTTTTGGGTGAATGTTAATATTGTTCTTTTTTCTTTCGTTGCATCGGCAAAATTTGTTTTTGTGATGCTGGCAGATATGTTGTTTGTGGCGTTTGTGGTGTTGTTTATCTTGTTCGTCTTGTAGTTGTTGATGGTGGTATTGACAGTGGTGTTGGTACTGCCAGGTTCAAAGGTGGTGGTAGTGGCGGCAGAGTTTGTCGAAGTAGTGGTGGTGTTGGTGTTGAAGGTCGGTGTCCTGTTGTTGTTGCTGTTGTTATTGTCACTGGTAGTAGCAGTGGTGAGGACAGTGGTCGTGTTAGCAAGGACATTTGTGTCGTTGTCGTTGTTGTTGCTGTTGTTGTTGTTGTCTTTGTCGTTGTTGTTGTTGTTGTCACTGGTGACGGTGGCAGGCAAGACTGCTGTAGCAGCAGAGTTTGTACACGTGATGGTGGTAGTGGTGGTGGTTGAGGCAGCAGCAGTTGACTCAGAATCATTGCTCTTCTTCATCACTTGTCTGCGTTCATGCGGAACGGCATTAAGTGTTTTCGCCTCTGGCATTAGGAGCGGGAAGTCGGCCTCGTTGAAAACCTTAGCCATATTCGTTTTAAAGAATATGGCTAGGAACGAGGAAGATATGTTTGAATTTTTGGAAATAAGGCTCTAAATAGAGCTATTTCCGATTTGAAAAATATATGTTCACGAAGTATTTTGTGTTATACACAACTTATACAAAATTTTAAAACAAAATAGGTCTTTTAAGAGGTGAAAAATGCAACTTACATGGGAGCCGATGTGTCTACCGTCCGTCCATGATGATAGATAGATAGATAGATAGATAGATAGATGAAAAAACGGCAAGATGGGGCGAGAATGGAAGGTAAGAAAACGGTGGAAAGAAGAGAAAGAAAATAGAAACCAAAAGAAAAATGTAGGAAAAGAAGATGGAAAAAGAGAGATAAAAGCTGAGGGCGCGGGGGATGCGGAAAAGGAGGAGGAAGAGGAAAGGAGGGAGAAAAGTAAAAGTTGTGGGATGGCTCCTTCTAGGATGACTGACCCCCGATAATGCTTTATCATTACATCTGTGTGTCAGAAACTGGGTTGTAGTGGATCAGTACATGTGTGTGTGTGTGTGTGTGTGTGTGTGTGCGCGTGCGTGGTCACATGACTTTCTAGAAATTGTAACCGAATTTCCCTCAAGTCACAATCTACTGTCTTGAAGATAAAGGAATACATTGATTAACGAAGCCTTATCTAGATTATGTCTGAATAAAGATTGGCTAGTCTTGTAGTCACATCTGGAATATCAGATTCTGCTTCTACTGGATTGCAGCGGCGGTGGGGATTAACAACGACCATAATTTCCGGCACACGAGATGAAATTCTTTGACAAAAAGTTTATAACCGAACGAAAAAAAAAAATAAAAAATAAAAAATAAAGGATCGTCGACCCATACACCAAAACGACTTTGGAAGACTAAGACTAACATGTGAATTGCTGCAGGATTTGGAAAAATAATGGTGATTGAATTGTTGGCACTCCGTTGCTTACGACGTCGAGAGTTCCAGTTGATCCGATCAACTGGAAAGCCTGCTCGTGAAATTTACGTGCAAGTGGCTGAGCACTCCACAGACACGTATACCCTTAACGTAGTTCTCGGGGATATTCAGCGTGACACAGTGTGACAAGGCTGGCCCTTTGAAATACAGATACAACAGAAATAGGAAGAAAGAGTTAGAAAAAGTTGTGGTGGAAAAGTACAACAGGGTTCGCCACCATCCCCTGTCGGAGCCTCGTGGAGCTTGAGGTGTTTTCGCTCAATAAACACTCACAACGCCCGGTCTGGGAATCGAAACCACGATCTTATGACCGCGAGTCGCTGCCCTAACCACTGGGCCATTGCGCCTCCACGGTGATTGAATAGATTATTCTAAATGTTTACACAATATCATATGTCGACTTGTACGACGGAAAATACGGTCGATATTTTCTGATCAAAATTTACAACCAAGAACAATGTAGGTCGACTTAGCACCAAAACGACCCTGGAGGAACAAAATTTGGAAAGATAATGGTGACTGAATGGATTACACTACATACTCTTTAAATGGAATTTAGGAAAATTCGATGAGTCCTTGGCCAACATCCGGTTGGTTTAAGTCGCGTGGGCGTTTATAGAATAACAGCAATGGTTGTATCACCGTATCACCATAAACGTGGTGCCATTTAAAATATCAATTTATGGCTCCAATAATTTGATCTGACCCTAAACTGAAGATCTGTCTCAGGGTAGGTTTCCTACTGTACAAGTAAGGTAGGTCTGGTCGTTATTCAACCACTGTGGCAAGGATTAAGATAAAGTGATGTGACAGTATCAACAGATTTGTTGGTAAGTCATTATAGAGCAAGCCTGAGAAGGGAGGATACAGTAAAAGAATGCATAGAATACGGAGAGAGAGAGTGATAGATAAAGAGAGAGAAAGAGGGAGTAAGAGAGGGGGAGAGAGAAGGTAGAGAGAGGAAAGAAAGAAAGAAAGATAGAAAGAGAGAGAGAGAAAATTCTTTTTCATTGAACAAAGATAGCGAGAAAACAAAGGCTGTTCCTGTTGGAACAGGAAGTAATTTTCAGTGCATTGGAAGATGGAAAATATTGAACGAAGTACGGTAGAAAGATCACTGAATCGTCAGCAGGAAAGAAGTAATGGTGAGAGCAAAAAGAAGATTTGTTTCGTGGGTGGAAATGAGGTTGCAAAAGAGGAAAGGAGTTTATTTCAACGCCGTTTAATTGAAAGAAGGAAAAGGGATGGAACGGGATTACCATCTTTGAAAGGAACTGAAAGGGGAAAAACTATGAAAAGCAGTAAAGAAACTCGATAAAATTCTGAGCGAAAATCAAACACGAGAAAAGTAACAGATGTAAGTAACTTCATATATACCGTGTGGCCTCTCTGTTGGTGTAGAAATTCACCCGTTTGTGCCATCGACGTCCAAGACAACCAGCCTACCCTCCGGGTCTAGGAATATTGGCCTTACTTTTAGGTTCAGACTCTTCCGAAAAAGCACCGCGGTACCACCACCACCCATGTTTGGCAGACAGGGAGAAAAATAAATGTCGAAATTTCCACCAAACATGGACTTGAGGGCCCGCGGGTTACTTCATATATACCGTGTGGCCTCTCTGTTGGTGTAGAAATTCTTGGAATTATAAGTAGAGCAGAAAAGGGTCAAAGACCCGTTTTTTCTGCTCTAATTGGGAAACAAACAGCACAGTAAAGATTTTGGAAGGATAAATACCATAGCTGAAAAGAACTCGGTGAAAGACAGGCCTGAGAACGAGCTTCAAAGAAGGTATAACATCATTCACAAAGGGTTACAGGATGTAAAAGTGGAGGCGCAATGGCCTAGTGGTTAGGGCAGCGGACTCGCGGTCATAGCATCGCGGTTTCGATTCACAGACCGGGCGTTGTGAGTGTTTATTGAGCGAAAACACCTAAAAGCTCCACGAGGCTCCGGCAGGGGCTGGTGGCGAACCCTGCTGTACTCTTTCACCACAACTTTCTCTCACTCTTACTTCCTGTTTCTGTTGTGCCTGTAATTCAAAGGGTCAGCCTTGTCAAACTCTGTGTCACGCTGAATATCCCCGAGAACTACGTTAAGGGTACACGTGTCTGTGGAGTGCTCAGCCACTTGCACGTTAATTTCACGAGCAGGCTGTTCCGTTGATCAGATCAACTGGAAAATCGGATAAAAATACTCGATTCCAACACAGAATAAACCAATAAGAGCAGAAGAAGCTTTTCAGAAATAATGAAGGGCATTTTTGTCACTAATTATTTAACAATGAATATATCGTTAGGGGAAGGAGGGGCGGGGGTGAAGAAATGGATCTTTAGGGGAAGGAGATCCAATTTGAAAGTGAAGTTGTTTACGGAAGTTTAAAAGGGAAACGAAAAATGGGTCAAGACATACTAAAAATGAGAGAAGAGAAAGTAAGAAAAAAGGGGCTGCTTTTAAATGTTATTAAACTGGACCTTATGCTGTTCAGGGATTCTAGTTTAAAAATCTCTGATGCAGCAACAGTTTTATGCATACATACATACATACATACATACATACATACATACATACATATATACACACACATAAACACATACACACACACAAACATACATACATACATACATACATGCATACATACACATAAACACATACACACACATACACACATACACACATACACACATGCAATCATACATACATACATACACACATACACACATACACACATACACACATGCATTCATACATACACACATACACACATACACACATGCATTCATACATACATACATACATACATACATACATACATAGGCGTAGGTGTGGTTGTATAAGAAACCTGCTTTTCAACCACATGGTTCCAGGTTCAATTCCACTGCGTGGCACCTTGAGCAAGTATCTTCTACTACAACTTCAAGCCTTGTGAGTGGATTTGGTATATTTAAACACGACAATTAGCAATGAATACCGAAATTAGTACAACATCTGCTTATTCTTTAGTTCTACACTCAGTTCTACAGCATATTTGGTTGAAATTTGTTTGACACACGTTTCTTCTCAAAGACAATTGGCGATTGCATTTGCATCCATTTATTTTCGATTCGTTATTTGTCTACGCCATTTTATTTAAAGTCCTTGAATTAAGTTGTCTATGCAGCAAAAACGTGCGTCGAACAAATTTATACGAAACATGCTGTATAACTGACAGTAGAAATTAAACATAAGCAGATGTACTAATAAATTGGCTCTCCGTCGGTTACGAGGACGACTTTTCCAGTTGATTCGATCAACGGAACAGCTTGATCGTGAAATTAACGTGCAAGTGGCTGAGCACTCCACAGACAGGCGTAGTTCCCAGGGAGATTCAGCGTGACACAGAGTGTGACAAGGCTGGCCCTTTGCAGTACAGATACAACACATTTTTGAATTTTTTTTGTTGACGCCCCCCAGGCTAGTCCAATACGTATAAATAGCTAGACGAAAAGCGTCGAGCAGAGCGGAAGAGCAGGAGAGCGAGACGGAGCCGTCGGTAGACTAGACATCGAGTTCGGTAGAGTCGAGTCGTCGGAAGTGAGAGTTGAGTAGAGGTCATCCGCACGTGCGATATAACAGAAATACATGTACAACTCATTTTGGTGGACTGGAACAACGTGGAATAAAGTATATTGCTCAGGAACACAATGCACCGCCAAGAATCAAACACACGGCCTTATAAACGTATCATAGCCATTCGTTGAGAGGAATTCTTTGGGGTTTGAATAATTCACCTCTGGAAACATGGGCGTTTCGTTCAACATCCTTAAACAATCCTTATTCAGTTACCTTTTGAGCTGGGTGTGCTCCTCAATCAGAATAAAATTATAACTGGGCCCCACCTGCAAGGTCGTGCGCTGTTTATCTTGATATAGGGTCACCATGTCACACACATATGGCTGCGATGCATGTACCTGGTGTACCCTTATCAGACGGGTGGTCATCATGGGTATGCTGGGCTTCGTATATTTTTAGCTCAGTGCCAATTTGATGAAACGAATTGCTCTCTCACTCAATAATAATAATGATGATAATAATAATAATAATAATAATAACGATGCGATTGAAACTATAGACCACCTAATCTCAGGGTGTAGAGTCTTAGCACCTGTAGAATATAAAGCAAGACATGACAGAGTTAGCCAGTATTTACACTGGATAATATGTCAGCATTATAAAATCAAAACCGCTGACAAATGGTATAAACACCATCCTGAAGCTGTGACTGAGGGAGAAAATGTATCGATTCTCTGGGACTTCCCCGTACATACCGACAAGACTATAAAAGCTAATAAACCGGATATTATTATAAAAGATCAGCCAAAGAAGACGTGTTTATTAATTGACATGAGTATTCCCTCTGATCATTACATAGCGGCGAAAGAATTTGACAAGATCAGTAAATATAAAGACTTGCTAATAGAAATTGAAAAAATGTGGCACCTCAAGGCGACTACCATACCAGTGATTGTAGGATCTCTAGGAATGATAAAAAAAGGTACTGAAACCTATTTGAAAATGATACCAGGCTTACCATCCCTACAGGAAGTGCAAAAAATCGTGCTAACTGGAACGACTCATGTACTGAGAAGAGCATTATCGCTGTGAAAACAACATCCATTCATGAATTTTTTTTTTGTTTTCTTAAATACATGTTTTACCTGTGAATTTGCGTGTGTAAACTGGGAATGCATACAACGAGTTTCTCTGCTCTAGGTGTACGGAAAACACTCGGCGAGAAATGGAAGAAAATTTGAAGAAAGAAGAAAAAAAACAACATAATAATAATAATAATAATAATGATAATAATAATAATAATAATAATAATAATAATAATAATAATAATAATAATAATAATAATAATAATGGGTTCAAATTTTAGTAGAAGGCCAGCAGTTTGGGGGAAGTGGGTAAATCGTTTACATCAACTCCAGTATTCAACTAGTACTTATTTTATCGACCCCCAAAAGGATGAAATGCAAAGTCAACCTCGGTGGCATTTGAGCTCAAAACGTAAAGACGGACGAAATGCCGATAAGCATTTTGCCTCGCGTGCCAGCGATTCTGCCCGCTAAATAATAATGATAATAATAATAATAATAATAATAATAATAATAATAATAATGATAATAATAATAATAATAATAATGATAATAATAATAATAATAATAATAATAATAATAATAATAATCGTAATAATAATGAAGAAGAAGAAGCCCTTTTCAACAAGGGCTTTCACTAACAATTTCCTGTGACCACAACTGAAGTTGCTG
>NC_142936.1:85494363-85511863 GCF_046866305.1 Octopus bimaculoides | reverse complement strand
TGAGAGCAGCACTCGACATCAATGTGACACTGGGGTACAAATATACGAAGCCCAATATACCCAACATGACTACCCATCCGATAAAGGTACACCAGGCACATGCATCGCAACCATATGTATGCGACATGCTGACTTCATATCAAGATAAACAGCGCATGACCTTGCAGGTGGGACTCAGTTAAAATTTTCTTCTGGTGGAGTAGCCTATCTTGCTCGAAAGGTCTTTGGATAAGTGTTGCTTAAGGATGCCGAACGAAATACCTAAGTTTCCAGGTGTGAATTATTCAAACCCCAAAGAATTCCTCTCAACACATGGGTATGATACCCCACCACAACTCCTACTTCTGATCAGAGATGAACATATCGTCAGCCATCAAAGGACATACTCAACTGGTTAAGTAAATCTGTTGTATTCAGTAGAAAGCTCTGCAGCTCACCTTTAATACCAAAGCAAAACATGTACATGTTAACACATCCAATTAGTTAAGATCAGAAACCATAGAAGCCACTTCATATGTAATTCATTCTCCCATTTTAATCTCAAGATTTCTTGCCAATGGGGATAGAGCCGGTTTCTAACCTAGATCCAAGGTTACTTCATTGAAATTTCAACAATATAAACGGGGTATTTTAGCATGTATGTATGCATACATGCAGTATTTAAGTTAGCTCATGTTCAGATTTGTATGTTTTGCTTTATGTATGTATTCTCATGCATCTAGTTGCATGTCTAGGCATGCGTAGATATATTCAAATAATAAAACTTCCGGAAAGTTTTACAGATTTTTACAGTTCCAGCGATGGCTTGAATGTATGTATGTATGTATGTATGTATGTATGTACGTATGTATGTATGTATGTATGTTTGTATGTATGTCATTATTCAGTTTATTTCAAGACGAAATACCGCTAAGCATTTCGCCCGGCGTGTTAACGTTTCTGCCAGCTCGCCGCCTTTCTGTCTAATCTATTAGTGTGACTTGATGTAGAAGTTACCAGTGATTGTTAGCTTCTCCCAACTCTTGATGTCCAGCTTGCAGGTCTCTTTAAATGTCCGATCTATAAAAAAACATTGGTGCTAGCACAGGCACCGCCAAAATGTTATGACATTAGGCCTTAGTCAATGCAGACAACTCTTCTATATCTTCCAATGTCTTCTGAAATATTCCTGTTTCGTTCCAGCTCAATGGTTCTTACTCTGGTTGGCAGCCTCTACTTAAAGAGCATTGTAAGATAAAGGAGTAGCAAATGTCGATGTAATATGGGGACGTTGGGTGCTTCGAGGAAGCGTGATTTTTTTTCTTTTTAGTAATAAGATATTTAAACTAGGGACTATACGAAGCCCAGTATACTCACCATGACTAAATATTATAAACACGTTATCAATAATACTTTTGCAGTGGTTAAAATATAATTATCATAGGCGCAGGAGTGGCTGTGTGGTAAGTAGCTTGCTTACCAACCTCATGGTTCCGGGTTCAGTCCCACTGTGTGGCACCTTGGGAAAGTGTCTTCTACTATAGCTTCGGACCGACCAAAGCCTTGTGAGTGGATTTAGTAGATGGAAACTGAAAGAAGACCGTCGTATATATATATATATATATATATATATATATATATATATATATATATATATATATATATATATATATATATATATATATATATATATATATATGTATGTATGTATGTATGTATGTATGTGTGTGTATATGTTTGTGTGTCTGTGTTTGTCTCCCCATCACCATCGCTTGACAACCGATGCTGGTGTGTTTACGTCTCCGTAACTTAGCAGTTCGGCAAAATGAGACCGATAGAATAAGTATTAGGCTTACAATGAATAAGTCCTGGTGTCGATTTTCCCGACTAAAGGTGGTGCTCCAGCATGGCCACAGTCAAATGACTGAAACAAGTAAAAGGATAAAAGGATAAAAGAACATTGTGTTATCAGTAAAAAAAAAGCTGTTAAAATTGGCAATTCGTCGGATATGATGAGGAAAGTTCCAGTTGATCCGGATCAACGGAACAGCCTGCTTGTGAAATTAACATGCAAGTGGCTAAGCACTCCGCAGAGAGGCATACCATTAACGTAGTTCTGAGTGAGACAAAGTTTGCCAAGACCGGCCCTTCGAAATCGAGGTACCGTTCGTTTTCAAACAACTGATTGGACTGGAGCAAGGTGAGAAAAAACCAAATCAAATCTTCTGCTGGATTTTTCAGTTTGTTTAAGAGCCTTTTAGATCTGATCTAGAGATTTTCTTCTACTTTTTCTCATAAATTGACCTTTCCTCATCATGTAAGGTTTATATCTGATGTCATCGTAGGAAAACATTTCTGACTGTTCCTTCTGACACATGGAGATCTTTTATAATTCACCTCGTGGACTTTCTGGGATTTTAATCAATGGTTTGTTGAACTTGCTGGATAAAATCAGATGTTCTGATGATTTAAGAGCGTTTAGAATATCTTTTATACTTGGATACTGTATGGGGAAATCGCCGAATCACCATCCGTGAGTTATCAGAGGATGTAAAGCTACGGTTTAGTTCAGTCTGTTATCAATGAAGATTTGGGTATGAGACGCGTGTCTGCCAAGTTTGTGCCAAAACTGCTTTCAGCTGACCAAAAAGATACTCGGGTTTCAGTTGCACAAGATTTCCTTCATTGTGTCGAGAACGATAAAAATTTTTTGAAAACGGTCATAACGTGTGATGAATCGTGGGTCTATGGTTATGACCCCGAAACAAAGGCTTAGTCTTCGCAGTGAAAAACCCTAACCTCTCCAAGACCGAAGAAAGCACGAATGAGTTGAAGCAATGTGGAAAACACTGATGACCGTTTTCTTCGACTATAAGGGGATTATTTATCATGAGTTTGCTCCAACTTGATTTGGTTTTTTCTCACCTTGCTCCAGTCCAATCAGTTGTTTGAAATCGAACGGTACCTCAATTTCGAAGGGCCGGTCTTGGCAAACTTTATCTCACTCAGAACTACGTTAATGGTATGCCTCTCTGTGGAGTGCTCAGCCACTTGCATGTTAATTTCACAAGCAGGCTGTTCCGTTGATCCGGATCAACTGGAAGGAGTACTACCGTGACATTTGGAGGCATTTGCGGGATGTTATTCGTCGGAAAAGACCTTAATTGTATGCATCTGGTGAATGACAGTTGCACCATGAGAACACACCTGCCCATTCAGCGCAGCTTGTGCAGCAGTTTTTGGCTGGGCACATCATTCACCAGGTCTGGCAGTCATTGTATTCCTCAGATTTCGCCCCTGCGACTTGCTTCTCTTCCCAAAAATCAAATCCCGCTTGAAAGGAAGGAAATTTCAGGACGTCAAGGAGATCAAAGTGAATGCGACGAGGCAGCTGCTGATTATCCCAGAAAAGCGAGTTCCAGGAATGCTTCCATCAGTGGGAGCAGTGTGGCTCCAGAAGGGGACGACTTTGAAGGAGATTAAATGCCAAATTCGTTCGTGTGATAGTTTTTCTTTTTTTTTTATAGCACCAGTCCGGATACTTATTGATCAGACCTCGCATATATATACATATATATGAATGAAATAAAGAAAAGGAATGTTTTTTTCTGATAATTTTTCCATTTTAATGAGTAGATGTTTACAAATCATACCCCACCATACACTCTCTCACACACACACGCACACACACACACACACACACACACTCATACACACACACACTCATACACACACACAAATATGTTTACATGTATATGAGTGCGTATGTGTGTGGTATGTGTGCATGTATGTGTGCATGTGTTCTGTAATGGAAGTGTTATCATTCAAATATGTTAATACGCGACATATCAAAAGTTTTCCAGGCAGGATGACCTATATTTATTTATGCTTATGTATGTATGTATACATATACATACATACATGTAGGTGTATGTGCATGTGTATGCATATATTTATGTATATGCATATGTTTTGGAGGTATGAGGTGAATTTGTGTCAACATATGACGTAAGCCTAACATTATTCGTCACCTCGACACAGTTCTCTCACAGTCTCACTCAAACTTTAGGACGTTATCTGTACACATATCTTGTCTGTCTGTCTGTTTGTCTATCTGAATGTCTGTTGTGAGTCAGAGTACAAATGTTCTCGCCCCGACTCCTGGCAGGCATTTTCTGAGAATTGTGCCAGCACCATTCTTCTGTCTTACAAAATACTCTCAGAGTCTCACAAACAATTATCCCAGATTCCAAACCCTTTGTCATTTGGAAGATTTTTGAGAAACAATGGAAAGTCTGGGTACAGAACTGATAATATAATATCAGTATTCTGTCTGGCTCTGTGTGTACATACATACATACGTACATACATGCATACATACATACATATACATACATATATACATACATACAAACATACTTACATGTATATGTATGTATCTGATTGTGTGTGCATATATACGTGTGTATGTGTGTGTGTGTGTGTGTGTATATATCTTTCTTTTCTTTTCTTTTCTTTTACTTGTTTCAGTCATTTGACTGCGGCCATGCTGGAGGACCGCCTTTTTAGTCGAGCAAATCGACCCCAGGACTTATTCTTTGGAAGCCTAGTACTTATTCTAGCTTTTTCCGAAACGCTAGCTTACACACACCATAAACACACCAACATCGTTTGTCAAGGGATAGTGGGGGAGGGGAGAAACACAGACACACACACAAATAACCACTGGGCCATTGCGCCTCCTCTACCTATCTACCCACATATATAAATACCTATGTATACATTCTTTTACTTGCTTCAGTTATTTGATTGCGGCCATGCTGGAGCACCGCCTTGAAGGGTTTTATTCGAACAAATCAGCTCCTGGATTTTTTTTTTTTTAGCCTGGTACTTATTCTATCGGTCTGTTTCGCCGAACCGTTAAATTACAGGGTGACAAACACGCCAATACCAGTTGTCAAGCGGTGATCCAGGGACAAACACAAACACAGAAATACACATCCGCATACACACAAACACACACACACACACACACACACATATATATGACGGGCTTCTTTCAGTTTCCGTCTACCAAATCCACTCACAAGACTTTGGTCGTTTCTGGATTATAGTAGAAGACACTTACCCAAGGTGCAACGCAGTGGGACTGAACCCAGAACCATGTGGTTGAGAAGCAGCTTCTTACCACACAGCCAAGCCTGCGCCTATGTATGTATGAATTTACCTACCTACCTACCTACCTACCTACCTACTTACCTATCTATCTAAACCTAATCTGTTCCCCCCTTTTACATTGACTGTGATACACGATCCTTATTGATCGGCTTTCCCCATGTTTTTTTTTTCACGATCCCTTTTGATCGAAATTCTACTCCCACTTCCTTCTTTCCTTTCTTTTTTATCTTTGTCCCCCAAAAGAAAAGCTCTACATTATATTTTGTCCACTTTCTGTATTTAGCCCTGTGTGGTCATAATAAAAAGATATCTATCTATCCATCTATCTATCTATCCATCCATCCATCTATCTATCTATCTATCTATCTATCTATCTATCTATCTATCTATCTATGCGATCCCTTTTGATCGAAATCCCCACCTTTTTTCCGCGATCCCTTTTGATCGAAATTATCCCCCCCCCCCCCCCCAAGAAAAGCTCTACTTTGTAATTTGTCCATTTTCTGTATTTAGCCCTGTGTGGCTATAATAAAAAGATATCTACCTAAGAGAGTCACTTACTGTTATAGTATCTTCAATAACAATGACAATATTGACCAAGGTTACTGTGGTCTTTTCCGTAGGCTATTCTTTCCACGGCTAAACCTAAACTGTCCTCCCTTTTTACACGAGAACATTACTGTGATACACGATCACTATTGATCGCTATCTTTTTTTCTCGATCCCTTTTGATCGACACCCCTACTTCCTTTCTTTTTCCCTTCCTCCTCCCAAAAAGAAAAGCTCTACATTGTATTTGTCCCATCTTTGTTGAGCCCTGTGTGGCTAATAAAAGAAATGTATCTATCTATCTATCTATCTATCTATCTATCTATCTATCTATCTATCTATCTATCTATCTATCTATCTATCTATCTATCTATCTATCTATCTAACTGACTATCTATCTGTGTGTTTGTCTCGGTGTGTCTATGCAATGACCTCTCAAATCGGTACTAGTCACGTATTTTACAAGAAGGATGTATCTGACGGTTCATATCATATCCCAGTATATTACTGCTGGGTTGTGTCATCAGTCCTAGAAAATGTCAAATCAGAATTTACGCGTGACGCACCGAAACATTACTTACTCAGAACACACCAAAACATTACTTCTGCACCAAAACACTTTACCTCAGTACGGCGACACATTTTGTGCGATACGCTCCCTATTCTGTCACCCGCCAATCTGCTGCTGCTGCTGCTGCTACTACTACTACTACTACTACTACTACTACTACTACTGCTGCTACTACTACTACTACTACTACTACTACTACTACTACTACTATTATTATTATTATTATTATTATTATTATTATTATTATTATTATTATTATTAATAATAATAATAATAATAATAAAAACGATTTATTTATTAACTACAGGGGTTTACAAGAAGAAAAACATTATGGACAGCACAGGACGAAACAAAAATAATGTGTATGTGTGTGTGTGTAGTAGTGAGGGTGTTGCGGGTAAACGAAACAAATATAATAAAAAAAAAATTTAAAAAAGAGAAATCAACAATGTGTAATCCTCAATAGGGAGGAGGGCTGCTCAAGGAAAAACCCCATAAAAACCGTGGGTACCCTGACTATTGGGGAAGGTGCCTTTTCTTTCTTTTTTTTCGTTTCTTTTCCTCTTTCCATCTACAAGCGTATGCTCAGGGCAGGCCCGTTCACTCGCACCATTCTCGCCACTTTCATCCACCTTTCAGCAACGTCAAAATAAAGGCAAGACTAGCGAAGAACGATAGCGACATTATTTGCAACCTTAAAAAGCTTGATCGATTGAAATTGAACCAAGAAACGAAAAATGTCAAGGAAATTCTGAAATACATCAGAACAAACAACATCACAGAAACAAATAATTTGATCGATGCAGCAAGTATTGTTGTAGCAGAAAACGTGGGTGTTGATGTCAAGAAAAAGAAACATAATGGGAGTGACAAAAGAAAAGGTCCATGGTGGAAAAGAAGAATACAAGCAAGGTTAGACGTGCTCTCAAAGGAAATCTCTGTGTTAGACCGAAAAGAGAAAGGGGAGCTTGAAAGCGAACAAAAATACAGGGCGCTGAAAAGAAAGTATAATATTGAAAGAAAGGGCCTGAAAGTAGTAGTGGAGGAATTGAAACAGCGCTTCGTTGCAAAGAAAGCAAAGATGGAAAGATACGACCAAAGAATGAAGGGTTACCACCAGAATAGGTTATTCAGAGTAGATCAGAAGAGATTCTATAAAGAAATAAATGGAGAGTGTACAGATGAAAAGTTGATACCAGATAACATTGAAAGTCAAAGGTTTTGGAGTGACACCTGGAGCAAAGACAAGGAGCACAAGAAAGACGCTGAATGGCTGCAAGAACTGAAACAAACAGTAGTCTCCAAAACAGGCAGAATTAGTCATTTCAGTTAGGGAAGTGAAGGAAATCAGCAAAAAAATGAGCAACTGGAAGGCCCCGGGACCAGATGGAGTTCAAGGCTATTGGATCAAAAGATTTGGTGAATGTCATTTACGAATAGCTGTGCAACTCAACACCTTGTTAAATTCCGACCAAGAAAGACCAGAGTGGTTGACAATGGGTAGGACAGTGCTGTGCCTGAAAATCATCGAAAAAGGCAATACGGTAGACAATTACAGGCCGATATCCTGTTTGCCACTTATGTGGAAGTTATTGACTGGAATAGTCGCAGAGTCAATGTTCAAACATCTGGAAAAAATTGGAGTCCTGCCAAATGAGCGGAAGGGTTGCAAGCGTACGTGCAGAGGTACCAAGGATCATCTCCTGATTGACAAAGCTGTACTCAGAGACTGCAAGAGGAGGAAAAATAACTTAGCCATATCATGGATCAACTATCGTAAGGCGTACGATACGATCCTACATTCTTGGATTATGGAGTGTATGAACCTATTTTGTATTGCATCGAATGTTGAGCGATTGTTTGGAAAAAGTATGGCGAATTGGAGGACGGACCTGACAGCATACAAAAGACGTTTAGGGACAGTAGAAATTAGGAGGGACATCTTCCAAGGGGACTGCCTGTCCCCACTGATCTTTGTACTGTGCTTGATACCACTAACACTGATTCTGAGGAAAGCAAAAGCTGGGTATGTGGGAAATTAAGCAGTTGTGGTCGATGAAAAAGGTGGTAGTAGTACCAATAATTGTTGGAGCCCTGGGAACAGTGAGCAAAAATCTCGAGAAGTACGTGGAACAAATAGGGGCTGCAATAAGGGTGGAGCACTTGCAGAAAACAGGACTGCTTGGAACCGCTCGAATACTTCGGAAGTTGCTCGAAAAATAAGGGGTGTTACCTTAGTTCACTGGTAGTGAACAGCTGACACCACAGAACATCTCCAGCGTTAGAAGCTGTGCAAAGGCAATAACAACAACAACAACAACAATAATAATAATAATAAAAATGATGATGATGATGATGATGATGTTGATGATAATAATAATAATAATGATAATAATAATAATAATAATAATAATAATAATAATAAATAATAATAATGTGTTTTGTCAGTTTTTTATTGACCACCAAGGCCTAAAAATAGAATATGAGACATGTCCTGCACAAAAAATGCGGGCGGAGTGCGTATGCAATAAACAGGGGTGTGGGAAAATCACGCACAACATGAAGAACAAAAGAAAATAAGTAAAATCATAGTAATCAAATGCAATTAGGTCACCTCATTACTCCTAGAACCATCCGTTTCGAGCACTCCTTGCCCTTTCCCAATTGCAAACAGGATCTTCTGCATTTACTCGTGAGCATGACTTTCATCAGGAAACTACCCTTCTTATGGTTTGGATTAAGGTTAATCCCCATCTCACATTTCCAGCGTATTTAGTAATTCTTATAGATTTTTCAATAATCTCATTGGATTTGCGTAATTCTGTAGGAGAATGGTGTAATTGGTTCACTCCAGGTGGAATTGCTCCCTTCCACGAAGTTGTACATGAACCTGTTTGCTTTCAGAACGGACCCGGAAGATTGCCATATTTCTGCTGGGTCCATATTCTCATTGCCGCAAGACCATTCTTTGGAACTGTTTCTCTGAGTCTATGGCTGTCCCAGTGCTGGAATAGAAAGAAACTTCACGATCTCTTCAGTATATCACCATGTCGGTCCCTGGTGTTGTTGCTGTTGAGGTCGAAGCAACTCTACTCTCGCCATCCCCGGAACAGTAACCACTGTTGTTGTAGCCATAACATCATTCATGGCCATTTTACCTATCGTTTCTATTTCAAGTGCCTTCTAGTATTGCGGTTGTTGGTGCTGTCTACCTATCCACTCCCTTTTTTTTCGTACCTTAAGGTGGTTTATGCACCCACACCTGTAGCAACTGGGCCATTTTCTCAGAACCACCAATCTGTTTGGCCTATTTCTTCTACAATATGGTATATTTCCGGATTAGTTTGTGTGTGTGTGTGTGTGTCTCTGTGTCTGTGTGTCTGCATGTTTGCACACGCCCGTGTGCTTGTGTGCGATTGGGTGTGTGCCTGCATGTGCGCATGGGCGTGTATGTACGCGTGTGTGTGTATGTATGTGTGTTTGTGTGTGTGTGTGTATGTGTGTGTGTGTGTGTGTGTGTGTGTGTGTGCCTGTATGTGTGCGCATGCGCGGGTGTTTGTGTGCTTTGTGCAACGGAAGTGTTATCATTCAGAAATTTTATTACGCAATATATAAAAAGTTTTCCAACCAGAATGACCCACATTCATGTATGTGTGTATATATGTATGTATGTATATATATATATATATATATATATATATATATATATATATATATATATATATATATATATATATATATATGTATATATGTATATATATATATATATATATATATGTATATATGTATATATATATATATATATATATATATATATATATATATATATATATATATATATGTATGTATATATGTATTCATGTATCTATATATCTATGTAACTCTATAAATGTGTGTATAAATATTTATGTGTATGTGTATATGTGTATTTGTGTGCCTCTGTATGCATGTATTCATGTATGCGCATATGTTTGGAGGTATGAGGTGAATTAGAATCACGATATCACGTAAGCTTAACATTATTCGTCACCTCGACACGGTTCCCTCATACTTTAAGACGCTATCTGCATACATGTATGTCTGTCTGTCTGTATGAATGTTTATCATAAGTCAAAGTACAATTGTTGGCGTCCCAACTCCTTGCAGACGTTTTCTGAGAATTGCGCCAGCATCATTTTCCATTTTCTGTCTTACAAAATTTTCTGTCTCTCAGGGTCTCACGAGCAGCAATCCTAGATTCCAAACCCTTTGTTATTTTAGAGATTTTTGAGAAACAATGTAAAGTCTGGATACAGACTCGATACTACACAGGTATTGATAATCTGTTTGTCTAATTTCATTGACCTCTTTCTTCTTCCATCATATGTTAGAAATCCGAGCCAGTCACATTGTCCTCGAGGCTGAAGTTATTTTTTAGGACGTGATTTCATGCAGAATATCACCTGACTGTTGGATGATCCCATAAATAATGCGTTTTTTTCAATTGCATGAACTAAAGGTCGGAGGGGACGGGATAAACTACCTGCATCAACTTGCTATAAAAGCAGGTAGTAATTTTACCTTGGTCTTATTCTTAGTGCAACTTTTGAAGAGTGCCGATTTGAAGTTATTTTTTCAAAGCTATAATAGAAGTAACGAAGGAGAATATTCGGCATATTTTGTTTTATGAGTTCAATAAAGGCAAACAATGCAATGGAAAGCGCGAGGAATATTAATGCAGTATATGGGGATCGGATGATAAGTGTAAGCCAGTGTCAATAGTGGTTCTAAAAATTCTCAGCTGGAAACTACAGCCTGGAAGACGAGCCTCGTCCTGGAAGACCTGTAGAGCTTGACCAGGACGTCCTACAAACTCTGGTGGAGCAAAATCCCATCGTAACTGTTAAGGAACTAGCAGAGAAGCTGTGATTTGGTCATTCAGCTGTTCATCGACACCTGCGTGCCATCGGAAAAGTCAGCAAATCGGGTCAATGAGTTCCTCACAAACTTTCCAAGTCTAATCGCGCGCAGAGTAAATGTGTGTTAGTCTTTGCTGTCACGTCTCACGAATGCATCTTTTTTAGACCACATAGTGACTAGTGATGAGAAATGGGTTCTCTATAAAAATGTCAAGCGCCAAAGACTGTGGCTAGGGAAAGGAGAAACACCGGCACCCAAGGTTAAAGGTGTTCATCCACGTAAGGTGTTGTTATCTGTTTGGTAGGATATGAAAGGTTTAGTCTACTTTGAACTCTTAAACGCAAACCAAACGATAACAAAGGAGATCTACTGCGAGCAGCTTGAGCGACTTCAGTCAGCGCCAGAAGAAAAACGACTATCTTTGGTTTCAAGACGAAAGGTGTTCTTCCATCAGAATAATGCTCGGCCACATACAGCGGGGATGACATTCGAAAGGCTGGTTGCAGTTTGAATAAGAAACGATGCCCCAGCCATCAGATTCGTCGGACATTGCCCCATCTGATTATCATTTATTTCGCAGTCTTCAAAATCATTTGGACGGAAAAGAATATGAATTCAGTAGACGAGGTCAGAACAGTACTGGAGGAGTATTTTTCGTCATGGACAAATGAATTTACGAAGAGGGGCCTTGCAAGTTTACCAGATAGATGGAAGAGCACTGTAGAAAATGAAGGAGAGTATATTTTAGATTAAAAAACTTTGTTTATCTTAATTTTGACTAATAAATGAAGTATATAAAAAAATGTCCTTGTTCATGTTGTTGAGTGAGCGACTTTTACCTTTTACACTGATTTATTATTTAAATTAACATTATCGCTGTTAAATATCTTTGCATTTTGTCAATGTATAACTACAAATGCGTCTGCTTCAATATCATTAATTCTATTTTGTAACTTCCCCCCGCCCCCGAAAATCTGTTTTATCGTTTGAAATAATTACGAAAGCTATGAAAATTTTCCGCTATTGAAAAACCACCGCCAGTACTACTACTACTACTACTACTACTACTACTACTACTACTACTACTACTACTACTGAGCCATTTTGAAAAAGGAATAAAGTTGCAAATCGCTTCAAAGACCACTGTTGAACTGTTGACGTTCAACGTATAGGGAACGAAGTATAAAATCAGAAGAATTGGCTTCAATTCTCGTTTCTTAATATATTTTCTACAAACAATACCAGACCAAATATCTGTCAAGCTTGGGACCGGAAGTGGCACAAGGTCAATAAGTTAGGAGGAGGGGGCGAGTCAGTTACATCAACCCCAGTGCTCAGCTAGTACTTATTTTATCGACCTTGATTGGATGAAAGCAACGTCGACGTCGGCGGAAATTTGACTGATATATATTTGAATGGTGAAAGCTCATGGTTCAATGGTTACAGCGTCAGGTTCACAATCATGAGGTAGTGAGTTCGAGCCTAGACCAGGTTGTGTGTTGTGTTCTTGAGCAAGACACTTTATTTCACGTTGCTCCAGTTGACTCAGCTGTAGAAATGAGTTGTGACCGTCACTGGTGCCAAGCTGTATCGGCCCCTTTGCCTTTTCCTTGGATAACATTGGTGGCGAGGGGAGTGGAGACTGGTGTGCATAGGCGACTGCTGGTCCTCCATAAACAACTTTGCCCGGACTTGTGCCACGGTGGGTTACTTTCTAGGTGCAGCCCCATGGTCATTCATGACTGAAGCGAGTCTCTACCCTTTTTATACATGACGTATAAGATAATAAAAATGAAAAGTAAAGAGCTAAACTGTATTTGTTCCTTCTCGAGCCATGCCTGGCTCATAAGGGCCGGTTTCATTGGCGTATAGGCTCCCCACCTGGACAGGACACCGGTCCGTCACAGGTGAGCTGCTAGATGCAAGAGGAAAGAGTGGGAGAAAGTTGTGGCAGAAGTCAGCAGAAGTTTGCCATTACCTTCTGCTGGAGCAGCGTGGAGTTTAAGTGTTTTGCTCATAAACACATACATAGCTCGGTCTGAGATTCGAACCTACGATCCCCCGACCACAAGTCCGCTGCTCTAACCACTAGGCCATGTGCCTCCACTGAAACGGTATTTAACAAATTCAAATTAATACATTTCAAAAGCAGGGTCTGTTTGATATTCATTAATGGACTTAAAATCCTTAAAATATATCATACTGTGTCATATATATATATATATATATATATATATATATATATATATATATATATATATATATATATATATATATATATATATATATATATATAACAAATAATAAATGAGTATATACATATATACGTACAGGTATGTGCATGCCTATGTCTACCTGTATATATAGGTGCATATCTGGGTACAGGACATTGCAAACAAAACGTAGACAAGAAAATAATAATAACCAGAGTACAGAAAACACACAAGCCACATAGAGAACATTTTCCTTGATCAGCTACCCCCATTTTAACACCGGCGTTTCGAAGAGTTGGGCAGGACGCATCGTTAAAATGGCTCTTCCCATGGACCGCAAATTAAATTTGTATACACAAATTAAACCTGTGCCATGGAGGAATGTGTGGCAGACAAAAAACAAGACAGGAAAACAAACGGAAAAGGCTATGCGGCCAGACGTGAAAAATTATGTGTATATGAATGCTGTGAGGCACAAACTGAAAAAGACGGGACGAAGTAAGTTCGCGTGTTTGCTCGGCGAAAGCCAAGGAAGAAAAGGATTAGTGACCGGAAGCATGTGACCAGGGAGGGGTAAGGAAGAGAGAGAGTGGTAGAGGGAGAAACAAGAGGAGGAAGTCGAAGAATAGGTGAGCAACGAGAGAAAGAGAGGAAGAGAGAAATATAGTAGTAACAGAAGGAAGAACGAGAGGGGAAAGAGAGAGATATAGTAGTAACAGAAGGAAGAACGAGAGGGGTAAAGAGAGATACGTAGTAGTAACAGAGGAAGAACGAGAGGGGGAAAAAGTGATAGAGAAAGAGATAGAGTCGCGTCAGAAAATATAAAGTTGAAAAAACTACTTACAACAGGGATGACGCAGGCGTTCGATCATGTAAAACAAATAATAAATTAGTATGTGCATATATACGTACAGGTATGTGCATACCTACGTCTACCTGTATATATAGGTGCATATCTGGGAACAGGACATTGCAAACAAAACGTAGACAAGAAAATAATAATAACCTGAGTACAGAAAACATACAAGCCACATAGAGAACATCTTCCTTCATCAGCTACCCCCATTTTAACACCGGCGTTTCGAAGAGTTGGGCAAGCATATTGTGAAGGCGCGTGACTTTGTGGTTAGGGCATTCGGCTCACGATCGTTAGGTCGTGAGTTCAATTCCTGGTGACGCGTTGTGTCCTTGAGCAAGACACTTTATTTCACGTTGCCCCAGTTCACTCAACTGCCAAAATGAGTAGTACCTGTATTTCAAAAGGACCGGCCTTGTCACACTTTGTGTCACGCTGAATCTCCTCCGAGAACTACGTTAAGGGTACACGTGTCTGTGGAGTGCTCAGCCACTTGCACGTTAATTTCACGAGCAAGCTGTTCCGTTGATCGTATCAGCCGGGACCCTCGCCGTCGCAACCGACTGAGTGCTCCTTAAATACAACATATTGTTTATAAGATGAAAATTAAACGAAATAAAATAGAGAGCATGATTTCATTTCACAGATTCAGGTACAAATTAAAACACGTCCTAAGCAGAACGTGTTTAATCTTTATTAATTCACATAAAATAGAAAATAACAAAACTGTTCTTAATACACCTCATGCAAATTAACCGAGTTCAAAAACAATTTCAAACTTAACCGGTTTTTGGTAATTCCGGATTTCTCTAAACCGGATAACGGGTACGGCACTGTATATATTTTTTTCAAATGGTCTGGGATCTATAGACATTTGGTAAAGCACCATATTTAATATTGTTCATTCTCTGCATTATCCAGACTGATATATTGATATCAGAATATTATTTGATTTGTGATTTGAGAATAAACCGTTATCTATCTATCTATCTATCTATCTATCTATCTATCTATCTATCTATCTATCTATCTATCTATCTATCTATATGCCTGTCTGTCTACCTTGCAATGTATGATTGTGTTTGTGAGTGTGTGTGCATACGAGCGTGCACACCTCAATGCGTGTGTGTGTGTGTGTGTGCGTGTGTGTCTGTGTGCCTGTGTATTTGAGTGTATGTGTGTGTGTGTGTGTGCATGTGTGTTTATCTGTGCGTGTGTGAGTATGCGTCTGTCTGTACATGTGTGACAATATACAGAGGCATATATTTCTATGAAAATATTAAAGGACGTTGAACTTGAATCATGCTCAAAGCAATAATAAAAACTGAAATATGTTATTAAATCTCTCATAAGAATAATGATCATAATTACTTTTTAGATTATTATTATCAATTTTATCATTATCATTATTATTATTATTATTATTATTATTATTATTATTATTATTATTATTATTATTATTATTACTATTATTATTATCATCATTATTATTTAAACATAGGTGTGTTTATGGGAATGTATGAGTATGACATAATTATAAACATGAAATCTGAATGTAGATGTGATTCGGTTATATATATATGTATATATATATATATATATATATATATATATATATATATATATATATGTATACGTATATATATATATGTATATAAATATATGTTTATATGTATATGTATATATATATATGTGTATATATGTGTATATATATATGTATATATATGTGTTTGTGTGTGTGTGTATATATATATATATATATATAGATGCAACTATGAATGCACATATACGGACATTTATATAAACATACATTCATATATGCATATATACATACATATATATAAATACAAACGCACACACAACTATATATATATTTATACACATATACAAATAAATATATGTATATATATATATGTGTGTAAATATATGTGTACGTATATGTGTGTATATATATATTTATATATGTCTATAGACGTGTTATGTATATATGTAGGTGCATATATATATATATATATATATATATATATATATATATGTATATATTTATATGTATATGTTTATGTATATATATATATATATATATATATATATATATATATATATATATATATATATATATGCATATATATATATATATATATTTATACATACATATATACTTGATCGTGCATATACATATATACATACATATTTATATGTATATATGTATGTATATATATATATATATATATATATATATATATATATATATATATATATATATATATATATATATATATATATATATATATATTAGTTACTGAGCTCGATGTATGTATGTGTATATGTATGTATGTATGCGTGTATGTATGTATGTATGTATATATCTATGTGTGTATGCATATATATGTATGAATGCTGTATGCGATGTATGTATGCATATGCATACATGTATATGTGTGTGTATGTTGGTGGACGTATGAGAGGACATCGAACCTTCAACTTTTTACACTCTGACGTGAAAACACAAGCTTGCTAGACAAGTTCTCTGCTCTCTGATCTCTGGTGGTGGTTGCCGGGCCGCAGTGTTGAGACCGGCGACATGTTTACACTTGGGCGGAGACAACAATCTGCAAATATGGCGTGTATTAATGTCATAGTTACCTCCCCTGTCACCATCACTTTCTCTGTCATATATGATAATGTCAAGTTTGTCGGGTCAATATAGTTGTCTCACCAATGGCCTATCGCGTCAATACGACTGCGGTTCCGCCGCATTGATGTGTGTGTGGATGTCTGTTTGTGTATACGTGTATGTCTGCGTTTGTATGTGTGTATGCCTGTGTGTGTATGAGTGTATGTGTGGGGATAAATGTTTAGACATGCGCAAATATAAATACATACATATATACATTCATATACGTACATGTGCATACATATGTATTTGTTATACATATAAGTATTTATATATAGCAGGTTAATGGGGATATATAATCCAAGCACGTTATATTCATATATAGGTATATCAATGCCTGTACACGCGCGCGCGCGCGCACACACACACACACATACACACGCATTCACACACGCATTCACAAACATGTCAGCTGTGCGTATATGTGTATCTGTGTATATATGTGCTTGTGCTGATGTCTTTGCATAGCTATACGTCTATTTATGTGTGCATATCTGCATTATACATGCATGTATATATGTCTACGTGTGTATATTATATAAGGAGTGGTTGTGTGGTAAGAAACTTGCTTCCTAACCACG
>NC_142936.1:85474363-85491863 GCF_046866305.1 Octopus bimaculoides | reverse complement strand
TATATATATATATATATATATATATATATATATATATATATATATATATATAAATATATATATATATATATATATCACTTGACAACCGATGCTAGTGTGTTTACTTCCCCGTAACTTAGTGGTTCGGCAAAAGAGACCGATAGAATAAGTACTAGGCTTACAAAGAATAAGTCCTGGTGTCGATTTGTTTGACTGAAGGCGGTGCTCCAGCATGGCCGCAGTCAAATGACTGAAACAAGTAAAAGAATAAAGGAAAAGAAGAAAGCCGAAAAACAAAACAAAAAAGAGTCCTCCTCCGCCCAAGTCTTAATGATTCCCCTGACCAACCTTCCTCGTGGGTTTTCCTTAACAGCTGTTTCAGATATTGGCACGTGACTATGAGTTTTGAGGGGAGGGGATAGATTCGGTTACATCGACTCCTCGGATTCGGGCAGGCGAGCATTCACTCTAAACGGAAAGCTGGTTGTATAGCAGGGTGGACTGGAGTCACGTGAAATGACGTGTTCCTGGTCTGGGGATCGAAAACACCCATTTCGCGATTGCGTGTGCAACAATCCTACGCCTGCTGTGGCATATCACTCATCGTAATATACCGACGTCGGCATCCTCACCACCACCACCACCATCATCATCATCATCATCATCATCATCATCATTGATCGACAGCAAAATTCGTCTTCCGCCCAATACAGTTTCCGTGATCGTGTGTGTTCCCTTGGTCGGGTGATGTTTAACTGTTCTGATATAAAGACTTCCTAGTCTTTAGACTAGGAAGTCTTATTGCAAAATAAACATCTAAAAGATGGTATAAGGCTAGAAACGAATATATTAGTCTTTACAAGACTTTAAAAAACTTCATAAGGGATGTTAAAAGTGTCACCCTTCATTTTAAATTCATAAATTGACTCTTTTGCACATATTTTGAAATACATCTTGGAGCGTCAGGATGAAAAATATTCACTGCGGAGAGACTTTTTGGGGGAGGTGGGGGACAGTCGATTAGATCGATCCCAGTACGCAACTGGTGCTTAATTTATCGACCCCGAAAGGATGAAAGGCAAAGTCGACCTCGGCGGAATTTGAACTCAGAATGTAAAGACAGACGAAATACCGCTAAGCATTCCGCCCGGCGTGTTAACGCTTCTGCCAGCTCGCCGCCTTATACTGTAAGATATTTCAACACAACACTGGCAATTCTCACTAACCCGCACCTCCCACCACTACCTCCTCCTACCCTCTGTTTATAATACCATTATTATTTATTTAGAATATAATAAGAACCACTGTTTCGTTTTGAAATGTTATAGACGACATATTGTTGATTCTATCCACATATTTTCAGCAAATATTTGTAAACATCATGTTATGGTCTTATTTAAAACAAACATTTATGTCGGGGAACAAGGAAGGGGAAAACACTTGTTTATATAGATATATATTTTTAGCACAGTAACCACGAACACACACGCATATATATACATACATATATACGTATGTATGTGTGTGTATACGTACATAGGCACATGTGTACATATATAGAAACAAATGCGTGTATGTGTGTGTATGCGTGTGTGTCTGTGTATGTGTGAGTACCTTCTTTATTTTCCACTTTTTCAAAAGTTCTATCAGACTTTACTTCGCCATTCAGAAAATCGAACCCCTGCCCTCTCTTTTAGGATTCTCTAGTATCCTACATGTTTTTACCATGGACTGTTTCTTATTCATTCTTTGTCTCTGAATTCGCTTTGCTTTCTTCTCGACGCTTTCCTTATTCTTCCCCAGGCCCGATATATATTCTCCATCAGCGCAAATTGACAAGTTCAACTTACCGGCCTTGTTACTGGAGGTTCGACAGACATAGCCCTTCCCTTGCTAATCTCGTCTTTCCCTTTTATTTTTAAGGTGCTGAGGATGAGGCGGCGTAAAAAAATATTTGTATTGGTTTTTATTGCTGTCCAGACAAAGATGGGAGCACTGGTTCCATATCCGTTCGGACAGCTAGCACGAAGATGGTTTTTGTTGCCGACTAGTGGACTGACCGACTAGTGGACTGATAGACTAGTGTACTGACCGACTAGTGGACTGACAGACTAGTGGACTGACCGACTAGTGAACTGATCGACTAGTAGACTGACAGACTAGTGGATTGACGGACTAGTGGACTGACAGACTAGTAGACTGACCGACTAGTGGACTGACCGACTAGTGGACTGATCGACTAGTGGACTGACAGACTAGTGGATTGACAGACTAGTGGATTGACGGACTAGTGGACTGACAGACTAGTGGACTAACCGACTAGTGGACTGACCGACTAGTGGACTGACCGACTAGTGGACTGACCGATTAGTATACTGACTGGTGGATATCTCATCCGGATGAGATGTTCGTAGGGATAGATCTAAGACCTTTATGAGCTTATCAACATTTTAAGGTTCAAATCACACATCAGAGATAATTTTCTTGTTGCCAACTCATGCACTCACAACCTAATGGTTGAGATTTGTGAAGGTCACCCTTAACCATAGTTCTGCTTTCTTGCCCATGCTCTTAATTATTATCCCCCAACTAAAATATTGTGGTTCAAGCATTTAGATCGCCGTATAGTGTGATAACTATCTACTTACATGCTTACACGTCTGCTTTTAATCATCAAATCAATAGAATCATAGTTCTGACTTCGCTTGGTCGAGTAGATCTCCTGCCCCACTTTACTGAAGGCCGACTGGAAACCTCCCTCAGTGACATTTTTAAAGATGTCCGTTCTTTCCAGAAATAAAGAAATATCACTTAGCGCTTTATTCTCTCTCCCACGAATTTTGGGGGCAAAATTTCGCAAGTTTTACTATTGTTCTATTTAATTCTCTTTCAGGAGAGAAATGATCAGAATCCTTAGGTTAATTGTGGCATTGGTGATAAAGATTGCTGATTGGTAACTTTATACTGTCGTTACTAACACCGCTGTTGTTACTGCTCAATAAGTATCCAAACTGTTGCGATAGTAACGAAGCTAAAGCATGTAGAGTAAAGCCGCCTGGCACAGATTGACCTCAAACTCTGCTGTGCATGCGCACCAAGATTTAACGTTCTAGCTCGCTGCCGCTGTTTAGAGCAGAGCTTCGATCGTCGCATTGACCATGACAAAATCGAGCAGAGAATCTGCGTCAAATTTTGCTAAAAGCTTGGCGATGCCTGCTCAGAGGCCTACTCTCTTTACTCTTTTACTCTTTCACTTGTTTCAGTCATTTGACTGTGGCCATGCGGGAGCACCGCCTTTAGTCGAGCAAATCGACCCCAGGACTTATTCATTGTAAGCCTAGTACTTGTTCTATCGGTCTCTTTTGCCGAACCGCTATTGTTACGGAGACGTAAACACACTAACATTGGTTGTCAAGTGATGTTGGGGGGACAAACACAGACACACAAACATATACACACAGACATACATATATATATATATATATATATATATATATATATATATATATATATATATACATACATATATACGACGGGCTTCTTTCAGTTTCTGTCTACCAAATCTACTCACAAGGCTTTGGTCGGCCTGAGGCTATAGTAGAAGACACTTGTCCAAGGGGCCACGCAGTGGGACTGAACCCGGAACCATGTGGTTGGTAAGCAAGCTACTGACTACGCAGTCACTTCCACGCCTATGCAAAGTTTTTAAAAAAGTTTTCATCGTTCTCGACACAATCAAGGAGATCTTGCGCGACTGAAATCCGAGTGTGTTTTTGGTCGGCTGAAAGCAATTTTGGCACAAACTTGGCAGACACGTGACTCGTACCCAAATCTTCAGTGATAATGGACTGAACTGAACCGTAACTAATCTGCACATCTGATAACTCACAGATAGTGATTCAGCGGTTTCCCCTCACAGTTGCACGCACTCGCATATCTGCAATGTTTATCTCAGTTCTGTTCGTAACTTTCGACATTTTTTCGACCATCTTTGAAACGTCTGAACCACTCGTACACATGTGTGCAGCTCATAAACTGCTCTCCATACACTTTCTGTATCGTTACGTAAGCCTCTGAGCAGGTTTCGCCATGACAACTTTCTCTGTCATGGGCAATGCAACGATCACATGTTACACACGTTCCTTCCAAACACTGCTGTAAACATCGGGAGCGAGCTAGAACATTAAAACTTAATGCAGATGCACAGCGGAGTTTAAGGTCAATTTGTGCCAAGCGGCTTCACTCTGCGTGCTTTAGCATCGTTACTATGGCAACAGTTCAGATACTTTTTGATCAGACCACATTATATCTATCTATCTATCTATCTATCTATCTATCTATCTATCTATCTATCTATCTATCTACGTTGCCAACACCCGTTAAAAGGAGGACTGGGCATGCCGTGGTTGATGATGCGCAGACACGCGCTGAGACTGCGACATATCCGGCTCTACGTAGACAACGGTGAACAGGTGTGGTCGCCGTTTGTGCGGCACGCTTTCCCGCAGCTCGTCTCCATGACCGAACTGCAGTCGTGGATCAAGAAGAGGCCGAGGAAGGGCGAATGGCACCGCGAGTGTCGCGCTGCTCTTCGGCAACTCCAACAACCCGGGTCAACCTTGAGCGACTGCATCACAACTAACGCATTCTATAGTGGATTAGTGGAGGGAAGGTACGACGACGATCTCGGGGCGAACCTGGGCGTCGACGAGGAATACTTGACCCGCCTGTTTAAGATGACCTTCGGACCGGGACCTATGGACAACTTCCAGAGATCCCTGGCCTGGCAGTGCTATCGGGAAGCACTACCCGTTCGGGATAAGCTCTACAGGCATGGCTCGAGAAACACGGGGCCGACCTGTCCGAGATGCCAGCAGAGCGACGAAACCGTTCTGCACGCACTCGTACAGTGTCCCACCATTTCCGAGCTGTGGGCTTACGTCGAACAACTGCTATCGCGTGTGGGACGAGTCGGTCTATCAGCCGAGTCTATCGTGAATATTGTCGCGCCTCCTTCCTTTAAACGGGAAGGAAGAGCTATTTTCATCGTACTTGTGGCTATGGCGAAAGAATGTGTATGGTGGACGCGTCTGAAAGGTCTAGAGACAAAGACTTTCCTCTCTGGGCAATCTCTCATTAACTTCTTCAAGTATCACCTGAAGAGGAAGGTGAGAGTAGAAAGGGAAGTCTTGTCTAGTGAATGCTTCAAAAAAAGATGGGTGAATGTAGCAAGGATGGCACGTGTGAACGATGGAGCCATCTTGAGCATAACACTATGAACTAAAAAAAAAAAAACCAAGAAAAAAGAAGAAAACAAAAAGGCAAAAGAGAGTCACTTACTGTTATAGTTTCTTCAATGAGAATATTGACCAAGGTTACCGTGGTCTTTTCCGTAGGCTTTTCTTTCCACGGCCAAACCTAAACTGTCCTCCCCTCCTTTTACACGAGAACATTACTGTGTGATACACGATCCCTATTGATCGCCCTTTTTTTTTTATCCCTTTTGATCGAACTACCCCCTTTTCCTTCCTACGATCCCTTTTGATCGCCCCCCCTTTTTTTCCCCTCCCAAAAAGAAAAGCTCTACATTGTATTTGTCCCATCTTCGTTGAGCCCTGTGTGGCTAATAAAAGAAATGTATCTACGTATGTATGTATGTATATACGTATTATGTATATCTATGTGTGTGTGTATGTGTGTGTGAGCGAGCACACACAAACAAGAAGGTGATATTTTTTCTGAACGCAAAATTGTCGTTAAAACAACAGAAATAATGAGTAAATTACCCTTACAGGCCGAAACTTTTTCCGCCTACTAAACATAATATATATATTTCTGCTGTTTTAACGGCAATGCTGCGTCCGGAAAAAATGTCACCTTCTTGTTTGTATCGTACAATACACATTCGACGCTTCTAATAAAAACAAATGTTTTTTTTTATATGTATACACGTGGTTATATATACACCTGGATATATATATATATCTATATATATATATATATATATATATATATATATATATATATATATATATATATATATTATACAAAGAATAAGTCCTGGGGTCGATTTGCTCGACTAAAAGCGGTGCTCCAGCTTAGCCGCACTCAAATGACTGAAACAAGTAAAAGAGTAAAAGAATACACACACACACACACAGATACACACACACACACACACACACACACACACACACATGCATACATATTTGTTTATGCATACACACACACACATATACATATATGCAAACACATTAACCGATATTAGATACTATATCTTACCAATTTGAGATAGAAAAGAGAAACATGCGCTGTTTATTAATAGATATTTGTTCATATATGTGTGCATATTACACACGTACACACGCGCGTGTATATATTATATATATATGTGTATGCATATGTTTATACGTGCACACATGCATATACACCCTCTGATAAACATATCTCTATCGTATTATTAGGTCTATTAACACGCACAAGTATGGATCAGGCCACCATAGTCGGGAACAGAGAACGAGTGTGGTGGAGCTGAGCTGTTGCATGGTTCAAATAAACATGTAGCAAAGTAAATAAAATATATTTTCGTGTCTAAAATAGGATTAAAGGCAGCGGCGGCGGAGGTGAGAATTGGCGGCGGCGGCGGCGACGGGGATGTTATTGGGTAAGGAAGAAATTCGAGTTGTATGTTGTCGGGTGACGTGAGAGATGGTCAGATAAGAGTTTCCGGAAGCTGGAGAGCGAACTTTTCATCACAATAACAACACTTGCCTTTCGTCAATGGTTTTTGTTTTAGTTTTTTACTTTCTTTCCTTCTTTTTTTTCTTCCTTTCTTTCTTTCTTTCTTTCTTTCTTTCTTTCTTTCTTTCTTTCTTTCTTTTCCTGTCGTGTTTTTTTTTTGATAAACAAAGACAACGCGTAGACGTGGAAACTACGATAACGAGAAGACAACTCCTACTCCACACCGCTGTTTACGACCGTATGAACACACACACACACACACACACACACACACACACACACACACACACACACACAAGACACACAAGGCACATATGCATATACACACGCAGACGCACACACACATGCGCACACACACATGCACGCACACATACCTACATACCCATACGCAAGATGTTGTTTACCACTTGGATTTATGTCTCAGATACTATGTCTGTCTGTCTACTTGCTGTTGTTGTTGATGCTGTTATTTTTTTTCAGTCTAAGATGCGCTCTAATCGTGCAAACTGGTGGCTGTGTAGATAAGACGTCCAACTGCATCACCAGCAGCACGTAGTTTCGGGTTCAGTCCCACTGCGTGACACTTTGGCCGAATGTTTACTCCGCAGTGACCAATGCCTACATAATGAGGTTTCCGAAAGGGAAAACCTATAGGCGCAAGCGTGGCTGTCTGATAAGCAGTTTGCTTCCCTACCGCAATGGTTCCGGGTTCAATCTCAATGCGTGGCATCTTGGACAAGTATGTTCTACTATATTTTCGGACTGACCAAAGTTTGGTAGTAAATTATGCCCGGTCGCATATGCAACTGCTCATACTCTGTGCAGTGGAAACACGTGTAGGTCGTCGTAACTATAACAATATGCTGTATGATAAAAGTAAAAGTAAATAATGTATGATAAAAATAAAAGTAAATAAATTTTGAGGATGTACCAGCCTCTATATTCTCTATCCTTGTAGTTATTACAAATATACACTCCAGATTATATTATCATCCAGTGAAGAGAACACGGAATAACCCATCGGTGGAATTTACAGTGTGAATGACAACTCGTAGAAGTCATAGACGTTAAATACTAGTCGATGCAATTAGCAGTAACCTGGAACATAACTGAAGGCTACCCGGAAAATATATCCCTCTAAGCTTATATATATATATATATATATATATATATATATATATATATATATATATATATATATATATATATGTATATATATATATATATATATATATATATATATATATATATATATATATATATATATATATATATATATATATATATATATATATATATATATATATATATATATATACATATATATATTTATATAAATAAGAATAAGATCGGTATTTTAAATATTGATCTTATCAAGTGGTCAGCATGGGAATAAAAACCATCAAAGGTAATAATTATTTAAAATTATAATACAGGGTATCAAGGGATACCACCACGCTGAAAAAATAGCAGTCAAATCCTGACTCCAAAACCACAATAAATGTCCGCAAGGCACGATTAGCGAAGACGAAGACCAAATAAACCAGTAAAAATAATAAGATAATTTCAAATCCTGGATTTCTGGCTTTGCATAAATGCTCTGCCTTCATCAGTGAAATATACTCAAGTACATAAATACAAATCCATGTATATAAACAGTATACTTACATATACGGACGTATACACACATATATATGTACGTATGTACATATGTATATATATATATATATATATATATATATATATATATATATATATATATATATATATATATATATATATGTACATATATTCATTTCAAATAAACAACCAATTTACAATAAAAAGAATTCAAATAAGCGAAAAAAAGAGACGAACGTGAGGATGTTCACAAGGAATGTATTAGCTTGACGCTCAGTGAAAGGCGACGGTTTGATGTTTCGAGCACAGCTCTTTGTCGGAAAGGAGAAAGTGCCTTCAAAGTCTTATAATGTCATTAAATGCTCGAAATAAGGCTAGAAGGACAGCTGACAACTAATGAAGGGTTGTTCGTTATGTTAACTGTCTTTTTTTCCATTTGTTTCTCTCGTTGTTTGCGTACCCAGGGTTATTTTCGTATTTCATAATAATAACATCGAAAAATACCATAGGAATAAGAACTCAGGTTTGAAATTTCCCCAAGACACCTGATGAAGGCTGGAGGGTACATCAGCCGAAGCGGTGTGTTAGCAACAAACAAGATGAGGACAAATATCCTTCAAATGGAAATAATGTACATAATTCCTCATCTCTTAAATATAGAACGGTATTTGGTACGATGCAATGCCAGTTGTAAACAGTAGTAATTTAGTATAATGAAGAAATTGAGAGCCGAAGTATTGACCTTAAATATAGTGAAGAGAAGTCGGGTAAAATTTACGTTTGGAATTCAGACAGTGGAGGAAATTTAGTATTTGTTAAGTCGACTTAATTGAAGATGTTGAATTGAATTTTCTTTTAACAAACAATTAATAATAATGTCATTTCTTATAATTTCCTCGAGATTGTTAGTCTTTTATATTGCTGTATACAATGTCAAAGGTGGACGGAAGGAAGAAAGAAGGAAAGAAGGATGAGATAATTCGCGATACAATACGAAGTCCCAAAGTCAACGGACCGGTTATAAGTAAACTACCAGAACGACTGACTTACGTAGAAAAAAGGTAAGGAAACAAAAATTTCTGGAACGTGTGTATGTGTATATATACATACATACATACATATATATATATATATATATATATATATATATATATATACACACACATTCATACATACATGCACACATACACGCACGCACGCGCACACAGGCACGCACGCGCTCACACGCACGCACACATACGCACGCACACGCGCACACGAACACACACACAGAGAAAATTTAACAAAGAGAAACGGAATATTATTAATGTAACGTAACGCACACCTTATATTTTTTACCTATATATATATATATATATATATATATATATATATATATATATATATATATATATATTGGGACATCCCATAAATAATGCGGCTTTTTCAAAATAAAAGAAGTGTAAAAGAAACCGCATTATTTAGGGATCACCCAGTATATATATATATATATATATATATATATATATATATATATATATATATATATATATACATATATATATATATATATACCGTATTCTAACGTCTAATTGTGGGGGATTAAAATTTTGAAAAAAGATTTTGTAAGGGGTTATAATACTATCCGTGTATAAGAAACTGCCATATTTTTTAAACCTAATTTTAACAAAAAAGGATTCCTTATACACGTTAAAATATTGTGTATATATATATATATATATATATATATAAATATTATAAATTAACTACCAACAAAAATAATTGGTAAGCTAACTCAAAAAATCATCACCAAAATAGCAGAAAAAAAGTATGTAGACTCTTCAAGAATCGATCCTTTTGGTTATATTAATAATAAGAAAGGAGTTACGACGCAAAAACGTATATATTCAAATGAACATATTTATCTTCTTCAATATATATTTCAGTATAAAGAATTCATTAAGTGACTTAATAAATCAAAATTTCTTTACACATCTTCAGGAATATATATATATATATATATATATATATACACACATACGTATGGGTGTGTGTGTATGTATGTGTGTGTGTGTGTGTGTGTGTGTGTGTGTGTGTGTGTGTGTGTGTGTGTGTGTGTGTGCATCAACCAAGAAGCTCACAATTAAATACAGTGAAATCATGTCAATGACAAGATGGCAGTTCGTGCGTCGAAAATTTTGATACCAAATAATAAATGCTTGAGTGAAGTCATGTCGTTGTGCGTGTTTTTGAATGGTTAATATGTGTCCCCCACCATGTAATCGTTTTAGTTTCAACAGAAGGATCCGGTTCATGTCACTTGCCTGCAAATACAGCTCTTAGAATCATCCATTGTCATAGGATGAGTAGATACAAATATATGGAAACGCATAAATACGCCATGTAAATAGTTTATGAAGATTAACGTACGTATACTTACATACCCATATATATATATATATATATATATATATATATATATATATATATATATAAGACTTACTTGGAAATGGATGCGTGGCTATCGGTCATATAATATAAATTATATATATATATATATATATATATATATATTATTTAAAAGAGTTCCAACTCTGTTTTTTATGTTTTATTTATATTCTTATAAAATTAATGTGGGATATAGAATATGGAATATATAATATAAATGGTAAAATGAAAAATGGAATGAAGTGTTGAATGTCTTATTGATTATATGAAATATTGAGTATTTAATATAGAGAATCAAATATATAAAGGCGAGTACGTACTTTCATGCCTATTGGCATTCATCAGGCCTCATCTGACAGACTTTAAGAGTCCTCCCCTTTTTTACACGAGAACATTACTGAGATACACGATCCCTATTGATCGCTTTTTTTCATCTTCTCCGATCCCTTTTGATCGAATTACCCCACTTTTTTTCCTTCCTACGATCCCTTTTGATTGACACCCCCTACTTTTTTTCCTTCCCTCTCCCCAAAAGAAAAGCTCTACATTGTATTTGTCCCATCTTTGTTGAGCCCTGTGTGGCTAATAAAAGAAATCTATCTATCTATCTATCTATCTATCTATCTATCTATCTATCTATCTATCTATCTATCTATCTAAACACACTAGCAGCGCACACGCACACGCAGACACACACGCACACGCAGACACACACATGGCTTTAAATATAACTAGGGCTACCTGGAATGTGTTCATATGTTATAAACACAAAACATATTGAAAGGAATTCAACCCAAAAGGAAAACAAGAGAAAGTAAAGACGGAAATGAGAGAGAGGGAAAGAGAGAGAGAAATAGATAGATAGATAGAGGAAGAGTGAGAGGTGGGGTGAGAGGAGAGTTTAACGATATGGGGAGTGAAGCTGGTGATATTTATGTTCCATGAAATTGGTTTTACGGATGAATACCGCTAATACAAACGATTACTTATAACAAACAATTAATTACGAGGCTTAATCTAGTTTTAGAGGAAGACGATGGAGGCAAAACTGCACGCAGATACATGGATATAGCCACACACACACACACGCTCGCACGCACGCAGACACACACACACAGTTATACGTATATGTATGTGTGTTTGTGTGTTTGTGTGTGTGTCAGCGTGCATATTTGTATGTATTATATATATATATATATGTGTATATATATATATATATATATATATATATATATATATATATATATATATATATATATATATATACATATATATATATATATATATATATATATATATATATATATATATACATATATAATGCATGCAGATATGCGCACTGACACAAACACATATATGTATATATGTATGTATGTATGTATGTATATACATATACATATACATATATACACATATACGTGTATATATATATATATATATATATATATATATATATATATATATATATACATATATATAGTGTATTAAATATTTTTTGTATCTATACGCATGCGCATACATACATACATAGATACATAGATCACATTAATACACATACAGGCACATATACATACGAACATACACTCTCTATCACACACACACACACATACGCTCATACACATACTCATTACTATATACGCACACCCATTTACATACAAATAAACAAAAATATGACGTTTTATGTCAGAAATCCATTAGAAGAAAAACAAAACAAAAAAAAATGAAAAATAAATACAAAATGTTTTAAAAATGGAGAGGTTTTACCCGTTCGAAAATTCTCTAAGTTCAAATGTCGCTGTAAGCAATAAGTACTCTGCCTAGAAAAGAAATAATGACTTTCGGATTTCTTTATAATGGTTTCAAATTTTGGCACAAGGCCAGCAACTTCGTCGGACAGGTAAGTCGATTCTTTCGGCTTTAGTGCTCAAGAGGTACTTATTTGGTCGACACCGAAGGCAAAGCTGTCATGTGTGTGTGTATGTGTGTGTGTGTGTGTGTATACTTTATTTATGTATTGAGGCTACCATTGGTTTCATGTTAAGAAAATATCTTAACAATCCTTCAAGCCAATCACATTAATTCTCATTGTTCAATATTTACATGTATATATATATATATATATATATATATATATATATATATATATATATATATATATATATATATATATATATATATATATACACGTAAATATCGAACAATGAGAATTAGTGTGATTGAGTTTATTTCACAGATAGTCACATCTCTTTTTTTTATATATATATACGAAACGCAATATGAAAGCTAAGCTAAATCAAGTTACATGATTATTTTAAGGGAATATTCATTCAGCCAATATACAAGCATATCGCAATTCACGTCATTTTGAGTTACGTCTCTTTTTCGACATTACGTTTCTGTTTTTAGAAATTAATGAGATTGCAAAAAAAAAAAAGAAAAAAAAAAAATTAAACTCAAACTTCAGTCGATTTATCCGTCTCAAAAATCATATTTGAAAGAATAACAATTTCAAAAAATATCCTAAAAACCGATACTGAAGAGGAAAACCAAATTTTATCATCCTTTGTTTTGATAAATGGCTTATACATATTTTCACATGTGAAAATATGTAAAAGCCATTTATCCTTTCCTACTCTAGGCACAAGGACCGAAATTTTGAGAGAGGGAGCCAGTCGATTGGATCGACTCCAGGACGCAACTGGTAATCAATTTATCGACCCCGAATAGAGGAAAGGAAATGTCGACCTCGGCGGAATTTGAACTCAGAACGTAACGGCAGACGAAATACCGCTCATTTCGCCCGGCGTGCTAACGTTTCTTATTTGCCCACAAGAGGCTAAACATAGAGGGGACAAACAAGGACAGAAAAGGGATTAAGTCGATTACATCGAATCCAGTGCGTAACTGGTACTTAATTTATCGACCCCGAAAGGATGAAAGGCAAAGTCGACCTCGGCGGAATTTGAACCCAGAACGTAACAGCAGATGAAATACCGCTCATTTCGCCCGGCTTGCTAACGTTTCTGCCAGCTAACCGCCTTAAGTAAAAACCATTTTGCTAAAACAAATATAGGTTGATAAAATTTTTGAAATATTTATTCGCTTTATGTTGTTTTTTGAGTTAAGTCGTATACCTAGGAAGCAATTCCCGACGTAAGTACGCCTGTATTTCATAGTAGGATTCTATATGACTTCAACATAGTTTTCATTATTATATGTAATGTAAAAATGATATATAATTTATTTTGTATCCTAGACAGTAGCTTCTTACATACATTGAAGTTTTGTCATTTTTTTCTTGATGGTTGATTGACAGAGGGTAAATAAAGAAAACGAACTTTTTGCTAATTAATGTCAGAAGTGGAGCGACGGCAGCCATGACATTTTCAGGTCACTACCAACCCCACATCAGACTGTCTGTCATTGAAGTGATTACTGTTGATCTTGAACCTATGTCGGTCAACGTTGGAAAAAACTTTTGACAAGGAAAGTAAGTCGAGAGTGATATTTATGTTTGCTGCAAAGAAATTCCGATACACATTAGTCTGGTAATAATCACGAAAGGTTGAATTCTGGTATAATGAAGAACGCCTGTTTTTCCAGGGTCAATAGAATAATGTACCAGTAAAATGTTGAGGTCGATATAATCGGCTATTTTCCTCCCGCAAATTTCAGGCCGTCTTAGTCAATGTTAGGATTATTATTGTCTTTTCTTTTTTTCTCAGGATGGTTCTTATAACTTGGTTACTTTTCTTCTCTAATACCAGGCTGCAAGCAGCAGTGATGGATCTCAAACAACATCCTCTTTGCCTTTTTTATTCATTTTGCATAATCTGATCATCGAGTGACCTTCGTAATATTTTAGGTGTTTCCAATAAGCAAATTCTATGCAATAGCTCTTTCTCTCGAAATCTATCGACTTTCTGTACCCATTTTGCAGTGTTGCCCTTCCCTGTTCCCAATACTCCTTCAATTACTGATATGATAGTTGCCGTCGTCATTTTCTACATTCTAATCACTTCACACTTCAACTTTTTATAATTTGTCAACTTTTCTTCTTCTTTGCGTTGTATTCATGTGTAGAATAGACATGTTGGGCCAATAAGGAGACATATGTTGTGGATTTCATCAACAACCATGATATCAGACGTGTTGTGCTCGAAGTGTTTTTTTTTTGTTTGTATGGGAAAATCCCGAAAGAATCGACAGTTCTCTGTTTCAGATATTCTTTCGGGTTGGTGTTCATATCATGCCTTTCCATACTCAAACCCTATTTCTAGCGCTCTACTAAAAGGTTAAACATTTTACACTGATACAAATTTACTCATGACAAGAAGTAACATGCTTCCGACTTTATTTTACTTGACAAATGGCATGAAAATTTAGGAAAGATGGAGAAACAAATCAACAGATTACAACAGAGAAAAGTAACGTTTAGTTTATCGCAACAACATTTAGATAAAAAAGAAAGGAAAACAACTCTGTATAGTTACTTATTGACTAAAAGATACAAATTAGAGCGTATACCTTCAGACCAAGCAGAATACTTTTTAAAAAACATTTGATAAGACGTTATTTTTGTGAGACATGCCCATAAGTTCGGAAACTACCGAGTAATTTTCCGCTGGTGTGTTTACGTATTTGGGTAATATATTAAAGTTTTAAAGTTTTCTTGAGATGTTCGTTCGTCTGCCAGTTGGAAAATACAGTAGGACTTTTGCAATGATAAGGATGTTTACATTTTCGAATACTCAGGGAGAGTCAAAAAGAAAAGTAAACAAGTTGTAGATAGTAAAGTTTTAAGATTTACTAAATATGGTCTTTGTATGACCGCACAGAGAGAAATGGTAGTGTTCCTAGAATAAAAAGGAGGATGATGTTTACATTTTCGAATACTCAGGGAGAGAGGAAAGGATAAGTCGTCACACATTAGTTGTAGATAGTAAAGGTTTTTTGTTTTTTTAAAGCTGATCGTTTGTGTGTTCGAAAGCTGTAGGCATGTAAGTTTCCTAACTTATTTTATCTTGGGGGAGATTTAAAATATTCACAGGAAATTGTAGATATTCCAGTCTTTGGGAATAGTAGGAAGAAAAGATGTTCACCTTGTTGGATTTTTGAATTTCTGAATTTCTTTTTTCTTTTTCTTTTGGAATTTTTCTTTTCTTTTCTAAAACTTTTGCTGTGGTTTACAGTTTTTGTAGTTGTGCAGTATGTATATATTGGCAGATGCTTACTTCCTTAATTTTTTAACGTACATTCAATTGTGTTGTTACGATAAAAGGCATGTTTACATATTCTGTTAGTCAGAGAAGAAGGGAAGACAAAATGTTCACACAAATTTGGGGATTTTAAAGTTTCTAAAATTTTTTTTTTTGAGGTGTTCGTTTGTATGTCCAAAGCTGTAGATATGTAAGTTCCTTAATTTATTTTGAGGGAAATTCAAAATACTCACAGAAAACTGTAGATATTCCCGTCTTTTAGAGTTATTTTTTCAGTTGCCCTGCTGGGTTGTATTAGTGCTTTTTGTGTTTCTGTGTCTTCAGCTGCTGACAGGTCAGAGCAGCGAAGACCACGTCCAACCTCTGTCACGGATTCATAATAGTAATTATTATTATTATTATTATTTTATGTTTGACTTTTGTTTTGCATTTGTACAAGTTGGATCCAAGTCTCACCCAGAGACCTCAAGAGACAACAAGTTAGAAGTTCATGTAGGTGTTATGCCTAGGGTACCATATATTTGGATTTGTACAGTTTTGTTCAAGTGAATGTTTAAGAAACCATAAGAAAATTATGTTTGCTTTAAAATTTGAGATCACATAGACAGTATTTTACGTAGGATATGGGCAGTTCCCATGAGCACTATCTTTTGGACTTCAGCCATTTTGGGGTTTCCTGGTATCTGAGCTAGGTAGTAATCAGCCCGTTTCGCTGTCATTCCCAGGGCACCTATGACAATAGGTATTGTTTTCGTCTTCAGATTCCACATTTTGCTAATTTCTATTTCAAGATCTTTATATTTGCTCAGTTTTTGGTAGGTCTTGACAGATACGTTTATATCAATTGGGACAGTCATATCAATGAGGAGGCATGATTTTTGTCTGAAGTCTTTCAGTATGATGTCTGGCCTATTTGCGTCTATCTTTCTGTCAGTTTGAATGGTGAAGTTCCAGAGGAGTGCAATGTGATCATTTTCAAGTACTGGGGGTGGTTTGTGTTCCCACCAGTTTTTATCATGGGGCAAGTCCAGGTTTTTGCATATTACCCAGTGAATATATTGTGCAGCTCTATCATGCCTGTTGAGATACTCTGTAGGCGCAAGCAGACTGCACATGGAGACAACATGATCGATGGTCTCATTTTGTTGTTGGCATATACGACATAATGGGGAGCTGCCGTTCTTTAATATGTTGGCCTGGTAGTTCTTTGTAGGTAGGCATTGATCTTGGGCTGCTATGATAAACCCCTCTGTTTCTGATTTCAATCCAGAGGCCATTAACCATTGGTGGGTAAGGGCTTTGTCAATATCTGCATTATTCGCTCTCTTTGGGTATTTGCCATTGAGAGGTTTTCCATGCCATTTTTCAGTCATAATAGCTAAGGCAGCAATTTTAGCACGGGTTTTCAAGCGCTTAGCTTTTTCTGTAGGTGTTTCTAGTTCGTCTAATTCTTGAATTTGTTGCAATTGGAATTCACTTAGATATTCCTTTGCCTGTTTTGTTACTGAGTAAGA
>NC_142936.1:85441863-85471863 GCF_046866305.1 Octopus bimaculoides | reverse complement strand
TCCTTGCCTTCTTTCATTCTTCCTCTCTTTCTCTTTTACTGTCTTTGTTTTCTCTATCTCTCGCTTTCTCAAGTTCATTTAGTCCATTCATCCAGATACCCCCTCCCCTTCCACTACCACCACCACCACCACCATCACGACCGCCGCCGCCGCCGCCGCCACCACCATTTCTTCCGCCACTGACGCCAACCCAAACTTCCCTCCCCCACCCGCTCTATCTCCTCCCCCACCCTCCACTTTCGCCACCACCGCCGCCGCCGCCGCCAGCCCCATTGCCCTACACGCCTAGTTCTTCGTTTTGTTTATGTTTTGTGCCGTGTTACGGGTGTATGAGTGCGCGCGCTCGCTTTTGTGTAAAGAACCTTCCTACCCCTCACGCACCCAGTTACCCCCACCCCCACCTCGGCATTAATGACCCTCCCACCCTTTCTAACTAACAAAAGTCGAGATATCTTCAATGACGTAAATGAAATGCTTGTTGTTGTTGTTGGTGGTAGTGGTGGTAGTGGTTGTGGTGGTGGTGGCGGTGTGGGTGATATTGTTCGTGGTTGTGTTAGTGGTGGCAGTAGTGGTGAAGGTGGTAGTGGTAATGGCTGTGGTGGTGGTGGTGGTGGTGTTGATGGTGTTGATGGCGGTGGTGGTGTTGGTGGTGTTGGTGGCGGTGGTAGTGGTAATGGTTGTGGTGATGGTGGTGGTGGTGTTGGTGGCGGTGGTAGTGGTAATGGTTGTGGTGGTGGTGGTGGTGGTGGTGGTGGTGGCGGTGGTGTTGGTGGTGTTGGTGGCGGTTGTAGTGGTAATGGTTGAGGTGGTTGTGGTGGTGGTGGTGGTGTTGGTGGCGGTGGTAGTGGTAATGGTTGTGTTGGTGGTGTCTTTGATGGCGGTGGTGGTGGTCGTGATAGACTGCCAGTGGTGGAGGTGGTTATGGTAAAAGTGTGGTGATGGTGGTGGGGGTGTTGATAGTTGTGTTGGTGGATTTGGCGATGGTGAGTACAATTATAATGATTTGCTTTGGTAGTAACGGTAGTGGTACTGTTTATGATGGTTGTTGTTGTTGTTGTTATATTAATTCTAAACAGAGCCTCTTGTGTGTACGGCATTCCGCATCGACAAGGGATGTCGCGTTTTGTTTCACTCGTACGTGGAATATTTCATTTGCGGTCGGGTCTGATTTTTACGAGGTTGCCTCTGTGATTAAGGTTGTAGTTTTTGTTTTTATTATGTTGCTTTCTGGGATATGTTTTTTTAGATGCGTCTACAAATATTTTGTTGATTCTATGGACTATAAGTATCTATGTCTATCTTGGTGATTATGGTAGTGAGGAATTCTGAAAATCTAGGTCCTGTTTCTTTGGCGGAACTCCTTCCATTATGCTTTTCTGAAGTTTGTGAAAATGTGTTTTGCTTTCTTCATTGATGAATGCGTTCTGATAATAACTGACAAACACGGCCATGACAAAATAAATAAATGAATAAATAAATAAATAAATAAATGAAAAGTTAGCCTGTGTGGCAAGAAGCTTACTTCCCAACTCAAACACATGGCTCCGGGTTTAGTTCCACTGCATGATGGTATCTTGGGCAAGTAGCTTCTGCTATAGCCTCGGGTCGAACAAATTATTAGGATTGGATTTGGTAGGCGGAAACTGAAAGAAGCCCGATGTGTATGTATATTTATGTGTATGTCTTTGTGTCTGTATTTGTCCGCCACCACTGCTTGACAACCGGTGTTGTTGTGCTTACGTCCCTGTAACTTAGCAGTTCGGCAAAATAAGAGATCTTTGTGGTTTTCGTCACTGTTTACAATTTAGTTCCAATTGTTTTCAAATTGGGTTTATAGATTAAGTTTTGTATACTAATTATGTAAATGAAATTCATTTTTCCTATAAATTCATGATTAAAAAGTTATTAGACTTTGAAATTTGCAAAATTGGGGGTTTTGAGCCAATCAGAAGCGAGTATTTTACACATCACCATGAAGTTCTATTAGCATAGTAATCAAAAAAAGCACCACGTGTTCCATACCTTATTGCGAAGAACTCTTTCCATATCAACCAAAGGTGCTGCACATGTGCACACGGAGTGTAACCACGCGTGTTTTATAATTGTTTGTTTTCATAACAGTAAGAATTCGATTCTAGAGTGTATTGTTAACCTTCGTTCTTGAATTTTTAAAACTAATAAATGTCTGTTTTAAGCAATGTTTTGACTGTTATTTCTAGCAACTCCTGTTGGTTTGCTCGTAGCTTTTAAATATTAAATTCGATCGCGAATCTTTTAATATTCTTCACTGTTTACTGTAGCTAGTTTAATGTTTAGACATGTCGGTGCTCTACTTTTTCTCGCTATTTTGACGGATGATGGAAGAAGCAGCAAACGCGCTTTTTTCTGATTGGCTGAAAATTCTGAAAACTATCAAACTTTGAACACCTGTAAAATTTTCGCAAAAATTTTTCTGGAATAAATGTATAAAAAATTCGGATTCAGCGTCAAAAATTACATCTACATGTTACATTAAAAACATTTTATAAAGATTTCGACATGCAGTGACGATAACCACAAAAATCCAAAATAAGTACTGTGGGGGCGGGGATACATTCAACAACAAATTTTCCAAGGGGGTACTCCAGCTTGGCTACAGTCTAGTGATTGAAACAAATCAAAGATAAATAACAAATAAATCAAATCCGTAAATAATAATAATAACAAGAGCACTCAGAGAGCACAAACCTCCGCCAAGGCAACACCAACGCACTCTCGACGATTAGCCGGAGATGGTTTTTAAAATGAGAATATCTGAAATAAACTCGACTGCTCTCACAAACGAGAATACTAAAAATGAACCTGATTGCTCTAAAAAATTAAGCAAAAAAAAAAAAAAAAAAGGGAAAATAATCCAGAATCCTTGTCCGGTACCAAATCGATTCCAAAATCTAATAAGTTCGTGCCAGTCACGAAGTCAAACATCCCTGAAAGTTTCATCCGAATCCATCCAACCGGTTCTTGAGATATCTTGTCCACAGACAAACAAACAAACAAACAAACAACCAAACGCGATTGAAAACAATACCTTCGCCTTCCCTAAGGCGGAAGTAATAAAATTACTGCTCTTAAAATACTAATACTGCTACTACTATTAATAATAATACTACTAATAATCCTGTCTACTATAGTCACAAGGCCTGAAATTTTGGGGGAGGGATTAGTCGATTAGATCGACCGCAGTGTTTCACTGGTACTTAATTTATCGACACCACGAAAGGATGAAAAGTAAAGTCGACCTCAACGGAATTTGAACTCAGAACGTAGCGACGGGCGAAATACCGCTAAGCATTCCGTCCAGCGCGCTAACGATTCTGCCACCTCGCCCCTTGCTACTACTTTTATTCTTTTATTTGTCTCAGTCATTTGACTGCGGCCATGCTGGAGCACCACCTTTAATCGAACAAATCGTCCCCAGGATTTATTCTTTGTACTTATTCTATCGATCTCTTTTGCCGAACCGCTAGGTGACGGGGACGTAAACACACCAACATCGATTGTCAAGCGATGGGGGCGGGGACAAACACAGACACAAACAATAAACACATGCATATATATATATATATATATATATATATATATATATATACACACATACATACATATATATACAAAACCGGCTTCTTTCAGTTTCCGTCTACCAAATCCACTCACAAGGAATTGGTCGGTCCAAGGCTATAGTAGAAGACACTTGCTCAAAGTGCCACGCAGTGGGACTGAACCCGGAGCTATGTAGTTGGGAAGCAAGCCACCCCTGCGCCTATTAGTAATACTATAAATAACTTTTTTCTACTTTAGGCACAAGGCCTGAAAATTTTGGGGAGGGTGCCGGTGGATTAGATCGACCCCAGTACGCAACTGGTGCTTAATTTATCGACCCCGAAACGACGAAATGCAAAGTCGACCTCGGCGGAATTTGAACTCAGAACGTAGCGATGGCGAAATACCGCTAAGCATTTCGTCCAGCGTCCTAACGACTCTGCCAGCTCGCCGCCTCACTACTACTACTACTACTACTACTACTACTACTACTACTACTACTACCACCACCACCACCACCATCACCACCACCACCACCACCACCACCACCACCACTACTACTACTACTACTACTACTACTACTACTACTACTACTACTACTACTACTACTACTATTAATAATAATAATAATAATAATAATAATAATAATAATAATAATAATAATTTAGGAAAACAGAGAACAGGTAAATGATTGTATTCAGTATAAAAATAAACAACAGAACAGTGTGTCGAGCGGTGTTAGCGTCAACAGGAACAACATGGTTAGTCATCCTACATCCTTCGACCCAATATTAATTGTAAACAATACATTTACACTGTAACATTATGTAAGAACCCGTATAAAATAGTTCTTAAAAATAAACCTTTAAAAAAATAAGTGATGCACAGATACGCAGGCGTGGCTGTGTGATAAGGAGCTTGTTCATCAATCACATGGTTCCGGGTGAAGGCGGATGGCTCACTGGTTAGAGCGTCCGAGCGTACGATCGTGAAGTTGTGAGTTTGATTCTCGGACCCGGCTGCATGTTGTGTTCTTGAGCAAGACACTTTATTTCACGTTGCTCCAGTTCACTCAGCTGTAGAAATGAGTTGCGACCATCACTGGTGCCAAGCTGTATCGGCCCCTTTGCCTTTCCCTTGGATAACACTGGTGGTGTGGAGAGGAGAGGCTGGTATGCATGGGCGACTGACGGCCTTCCGCAAATAACCTTGCCCGGACTTATGCCTCGGAGGGTGGCTTTCTGGGTGCAATACCATGGTCATTCATGACCGAAGGGTGTCTCCGGGTTCCGGGTGTAGTTCCGGGTTCGGTTCAACTGCGTAGAATCTTAGGCAAGTGTCTTCTACCATAGACTCAGGCCGACCAAAGTTCTGTGAATGGATTTGGTAGACAGAAACTGCAAAAAACCTGCCGCATATATATCTTTCTATGTATGTATGTGTGTGTGTGATTGTTTGTTTGTCACTCACTACCGCTCGACAACCAGTGTTGGTGTGTTTGCGTCCCCGTAATTTAGTGGTTCGTTAAAAGAGACCGATAGTATGAGTACCAGGCTTTAAAAAATGTACTAGGGTCAATGCATTCTCTTTCTCTTTTACTCTTTTACTTCTTTCAGTCATTTGACTGCGGCCATGCTGGAGCACCGCCATTTAGTCGAGCAAATCGACCCCAGGGCTTATTCTTTGTAAGCCTAGTACTTATTCTATCGGTCTCTTTTTGCCGAACCGCTAAGTTACGGGGACGTAAATACACCAGCATATGTTGTCAAGCGATGGTGGGGTGACAAACACAGACACACAAACATATATATATATATATATATATATATATATACATATATACGACGGGCTTCTTTCAGTTTCCGTCTACCAAATCCACTCACAAGGCTTTGGTCGGCCCGAGGCTATAGTAGAAGACACTTGCAGAAAGTGCCACGCAGTGGGACTGAACCCGGAACCATGTGGTTGGTAATCAAGCTACTTACCACACAGCCACTCCTGCGACTAAAAATTCTTCAAGCTTGACTAAAGTCTAATGAATGAAACAATTAAAAGGTAAAATATAGACAGAATATCGAATATAAAAAGAAAAGTGCACACATTTCATTTTTAGCCTGGGTTCGATTCCTTTCTTCCGTCAGACAATGAAAAATTAATCGAGAAATCCTACAAATTCGAAAATCCCAGGTTATGACTAAAATATGCCCACAGATGGTGCAGGAGTGGTTGTGTGGTTCAGTCCCACTGCGTGGCACCTTGGGCAAATGTCTTCTACTATAGCTTCAGGCCGACCAAAGCCTTGAGAGTGGATTTGGGAGACGTAAGTATGTATGTATGTATGTATGTATGCATATATATATATATGTATATATATATATATATATATATATATATATATATATATATATATATATATATATATGTATATATATATATATATATATATATATATATATATATATATATATATATATATATATATATATATATATATATATATATACATATGCATATACTTGTATTTATATATATATATATATATATATATATATATATATATGTTTATCAATTCATAAAATAATATAAGGATACACACACACACACACACACACACACACACACACACACACACACACACACATATTCACGCATAAGGTTTTGATCGACCCGAAGCTATAGTAGACGAGTCATGCCAAAGGTGGATTCACGCAGTGGGACTGAAAGCAGAACCATGTTGTTGATCATCATCATTACCACCACCACGACCACCACCACCACCACCGTCATCATCAACATCATCTTCATCATCATAGTCACCATCATCATCACCAAAATCTTCCCCTCTTCCTCCTTCTCCTCCTCTACTTCTTCATCCCCCTCCTCCTCTACTTCTTCCTCCCCCTCCTCCTCCTCCTCCTCCTCCTCCTCCTCCTCATCATTATCATCATCAACAACAACAACAACAACGACAACAACAATGTTACAACTAGAAATGCCGCCGAGATGTCCCTTACGTAGTTTGCTCGCCTGCTAGAAATAGCAGTTATATTATATTTCAGTTCATACGCAGCCCTGTCGAAAACACTAAATTTCATTCTTGAATAGAATGTCTCATAATGCAAACGGGACAGTCACGGCTGGATTGTCAGTCGAGTCAGTGAAGTTTGTGGAGCTAAACGACAACGGAAACAGCAACAGCATGACCACCACAAACAACAACATATTTCCTACTTCTACTACTACAACAATAACTACTACTACTACTACTACTACTACTACTACTACTACTACTACTACTACTGCCACCACTACTATTACTACTACTACTACTACTACTACTACTACTACTACTACTACTGCCACCACTACTATTACTACTACTACTACTACTACTACTGCTGCTGCTTCTGCTACTACAACTACTTCAGCAACAGCCACTAATACTGTTGCTGCTACTACTACTATTGCTGCTGCTGCTGCTACTACTATTACTACTACTACTACTACTACTACTACTACTACTACTACTACTGCTGCTGCTGCTGCTGCTACTGCTGCTGCTGCACCTTCTGCTACTACAACTACTTCAACAACAGCCACTACTACTACTACTGCTGCTACAATTACTACTACTACTTTTACCACTACTACTACTACTACTACTGCTACCACTACTACTACTACTACTACTACTACTACTTTTACCACTACTCCTACTACTCCTACTACTACTACTACTACTACTACTACTACTACTACTGCTGCTGCTACTACTACTGCTGCTGCTGCTGCTGCTGCTGCTGCTACAACCACCACCACCACTACTACTACTACTACTACTACTACTACTACTACTACTACCACTACATTTTTGACATCTGATACGTAACACAACAACGTCATCATCATCTTTGACCTCATGATCGACGTCATTCGTCATTCCTCATCATCACCACCACCACCACCACCACCACCACCACCACCACCACCACCACCTCCACCTCCACCTCCACCATCATCATCATCATCATCATCATCATCGTCGACATCAGCGCTGTCATTGTACGTTTCGTCAGCCATATCACGTGTGCCTCACGTCAGCATTTAATTGGAAGAGGGTTGGATTTGAACTGACCACCCACTGCGTGACAGGGTACCCCGGTACAAACGAAAGTCAACCACACACAAACATGCACGTACTCACACACACACACACACACACACACACACACACACACACACACACACACACACTCACACATCTACACGTGGGGTCTCTCAGTTTTATAGGTGTGGCAGTTTGAGACACTGATCTGATGTGTGTGTGCATACTTATGGATGTGAGTGCGTGTGTATGTACGTAGTATCTTTTAGCTGGTATTCAGTCACTGGACAGCGGTCATGCTGGAGCACCGCATTGAAGGGTTTAATGGAAAACAAAACCCAAACCGTGTTCTTATTTTTGAAAACTGGTTTTTATTCTATCGCTACTTTTGTCGAAGCGCTAGATTAAAGGAACGTGAAACAGAAACCAATATTAACTGTCAGGCGGTCGGCAGAGACTAATACTCTCTCTCACACGCACACACGCACGCACGCACACGCACACACACACACACACACACACACACACACACACACACACACACACACACTAACACAACACACACACACACAATAATTACACACATGCACAAACAAACACACAAACACACACTCACACATATAAACACACAACACACACACAAACTCAACACACACACAACACACACACAAACTCAACATACAACACACACACACACAAGCACACACACTCAAACATACAAACACACACACACACACAAGCAAAATACGCGCATACTCACAACACGCACACACAAACACACATAAAGACACAAACATACACACGCTCACACATAGAAACACACACACACACAACACACAAACACACATACAAACACATAAACGCATATGTAAACACACACAGCACACACATACTCACACACACACACGCACACACACAAATGTTAAAAACGAACAAAGAGCACAGTGGAAAAAATATAAAGAAAGAAATGGCTATAGTTTATCGGACGTAAATCCTTCGTCAGAAAAAAAAAAGAGAGAAAGCGTAGAGAAATACAGACAGAAGCGTGACTGTGTGGTACTTGGTTTCCAACCATGCATACAGCGTGAAGGAAAGAACTCTCTGAGGTCTAGAACACAGAATAAAGCCCAATAATAATGATTTTAAATTTTTGTCTCAAGGGCAGCTTGGAGGAGGGGATTAAGTCGATTAGATCGACTCCAGTGCTTAACTGGTACTTAATTTATCGACCCCGAAAGGATGAAAGGCAAAGTCGACCTCGGCGGAATTTGAACTGAGAACGTAGCGGCAGACGAAATACCGCTAAGCATTTCGCCCGGCATGTTAACGTTTCTGCTAGCTCGCCGCTCTCATCACAATCCTTTCTATTATAGTCATTAGGCCTGAAATTTGGAGGGGATTCAGTCGATTACATCGATCCCAGTGCGTAACTGGTACTTAATTTATCGACTCCGAAACGATGAATGGCAAAATCGACCTCGGCGGAATTTGAACTCAGAGTGTGAAGACGTCTTAACGATTCTGCTAGCTCATCGCCTTAGTAATAATGATGACGACGACGACGACGATGATGATGATGATGACGATGATGATGATGATGATGATGATGATGATGATGACGACGACGATGATGACGATGATGATGGTAATGACGATGATGATGATGATGATGATGATGATGATGATGATGATGATGACGATGATGATGATGATGAAGATGATGATGACGACGATGATGACGATGATGATGGTAATGACGATGATGATGATGATGATGATGATGATGATGACGATGATGATGATGATGATGATGATGACGACGACAATGATGACGATGATGATGGTAATGACGATGATGATGATGATGACGATGATGATGATGATGATGATGATGATGACGATGATGATGATGATGATGATGATAGTCACTCTCGTCCATTTCGACGTGTGTTTGAAAGAAAGAACTTTATAAAAAAAACCAACAAAGAAAACAGGACGTAAAGTGAAAGAAGCTGCTTCTATTTGCGACGGATGCGTGAATGTAATTTGAATGCGGGGACGGATTTTGTTATGAAGTCACAGTGGGGACACTGATGATTTTAATTTTGCCTGGGATCGGACCAATATGTCCCTTGACATATTCTGTTATTGTTCTGTTTCTTCAACTCAAATTGTTTTCTTGCCCCATGGACATATTTTACGCCACTCAAATTGATCTCGGCAATAAACCTTCCCAAGTTGTTAAATCAATCCGCAAGAATTTTAATTGATTGTTTCGGCTTATCGTTATACTTAAGGATGGGTTTTCCTTTACCGCGGAATCCCTCAAATTGTTGACCATGCAAAAGAATTCTTGGAATGCGATCGTCTTGCATTCGAAAACATGTCCTGCCCATCTGCACTGAATTCTCAACCGTCTGTTTTCGATACTGGAGATAACACATTTGTCTAAAATTTTGACATTTGATATCTTATCTTGCCATTTTGTGTTGCAGATATTGGGCAGACAACACATGTGAAAGGTTTCTAGTTTCGTTATGTGTCTGTAGTAGGGAGCCCATGCTTCTGTCCCGTACAAAAAGTTTGCTCCAAAATACAAGATTTGAAAGCACTTTACGCCCTGAAACTGAAATAAAGGGAGAAAATGTAACGATTCTGTTGACATTTCAGTGCACACAGACAGTGCACCGAAGTTAATAAATCAGATATTGTCAGTTTACTGATCGCCTTGAGAATCTCTCATGATCATAATATTTCTGCAAAAGAATTTGACAAGCCCAAAATATAAAGATATACACTCATTGAAACGGAAGACAATGTGGAAAGGTGATTACAATAACAGTGATCAAAACAGGGACTAAAAATTATTTGAAAAGTGCGTAAGATTGTTTTAACTGGCAAGAAGTGGAAATAAAATTGAAAGAAGAAATAATAATAATAATAATAATAATAATAATAATAATAATAATAATAATAATAATAATAATAATAATAACAATAATAATAATAATGATAATAATTAATTCGTTTTATTGGACACAAGGGCTAATATCAATTAAAAACATGTAAGGACAAAGACAGGACGAAGGTTACAAAAGGTTTTGTCCGAAAAGGTAGGAAAGTTCGTCTAAACAGAGGAAGAAAACGGAGAAAGATATAATAAATAAATAGATAAATAAATAGATAAATAAATAAATAGAACTCCCAAAGGGGGAGGCGCTTCGAAAAAGGAAAGGTTACACGTGGAAAAACCCATAAAACCACGGGAGCCTGGTCAGAAAAAATAAGAAAGGGGTATAGAGCCCTTTCTCCTTTTACATTACCTTTCTTTTTTCTTTTTTTCTACAGGTGTATTCTCAGAATTGCTCCGTTTATACTGGCCATTCTTCCAACAGTCACCCATCTTTCAACGAATTTGCTATCAGACAGCACTTCCCTCTCTACTCTCATAGACACCGTAGTGCATCTCCAGCGTTAGAAGCTGTGCAAAGGCAATAATAATAATAATAATAATAATAATAATAATAATAATAATAATAATAATAATAATAATAATAATAATACCTGTGAATTTGCGTGTGTAAACTGAGAATGCATACAATGAGCTTCTCTGCCCTAGGTGTACGGAAAACACTCAGCAAGAAATGGAAGAAAATTTGAAGAAAGAAGAAAAAAAAAATAACATAATAATAATAATAATAATAATAAAAGTCGACAAAAGTTAAAGTCTACTTCAGCGGAATTTGAACTCAGACTGTAGCGACAGAGTAAATACCACCAAGCATCTTGCCCAGCGTGCTAACTTTTCTGCCAACTCACTGTCTTAATAATGGTAATAATAATAATAATAATAATAATAATCCTTTCTACTATAGGCACAAGGCCTGAAATTTGGGGGAAGGGGAACAGTGGATTTCATCGACTCCAGTGTTTCACTGGTACTTAATTTATCGACCCCGAAAAGACAAAAGGCAAAGTCGACCTCGGTGGAATTTGAACTCAGAACGTAGCGACAGGTGAAATATCACTAAGCGTTTCGTCCTGTGTGCTAACAATTCTGCCAGCCCACCACCTTAGTAATAATAATAATAATAATAATAATAATAATAATAATAATAATAATAATAATAATAATAATAATAATAATAATAATAATAATAATAATAATAATCACTTGAACAAAACTGTACAAATCCAAATATATGGTACCCTAGGCATAACACCTACATGAACTTCTAACTTGTTGTCTCTTGAGGTCTCTGGGTGAGACTTGGATCCAACTTGTACAAATGCAAAACAAAAGTCAAACATAAAATAATAATAATAATAATAATAATAATAATAATAATAATAATAATAATAATAAAATCGATATAAACGTATCTGTCAAGACCTACCAAAAACTGAGCAAATATAAAGATCTTGAAATAGAAATTAGCAAAATGTGGAATCTGAAGACGAAAACAATACCTATTGTCATAGGTGCCCTGGGAATGACAGCGAAAGGGGTTGATTACTACCTAGATCAGATTCCAGGAAACCCCAAAATCGCTGAAGTTCAAAAGATAGTGCTCATGGGAACTGCCCATATCCTACGTAAAATACTGTCTATGTGATCTCAAATTTTAAAGCAAACAATTTTCTTATGGTTTCTTAAACATTCACTTGAACAAAACTGTACAAATCCAAATATATGGTACCCTAGGCATAACACCTACATGAACTTCTAACTTGTTGTCTCTTGAGGTCTCTGGGTGAGACTTGGATCCAACTTGTACAAATGCAAAACAAAAGTCAAACATAGAATAATAATAATAATAATAATAATAATAATAATAATAATAATAATAATAATCGTTTCTTCTCTAGACGCAAGGTCTGGAATTTGGTGGGGAAGGATCTAGCGAATATTATCGACCCCATTGCTTAACTTGTTTTACTTATTTTATCGACCGCAAAGGGACCGAAGGCAAAGTCGACCTCGGCCGAGTTTGAATTCAAAGTGCGAAGCTGGAGGAAATACCGTTAAACATTTTGTTCGACGCACAAGTTTTCGCCATCACATCGTAAAATTCCGTACAAGACTTGTAAGTGTGAGGGAAGGATGTTAGTCGATGACATGAATCCCATTGCATGACTGGTACTTTATTTTATCGACCCCAGAAGGATGAAAACAAAAGAAGAAAAAAGAAAAAGAAAAAGAAAAAAGAATAACTCGGTGCGATTTGAACTCGGAATGTAAAGCGCCATAACTTAAATACAGCTAGGCATTTTGTCCGACGCGCTAAAACCGTGAGAAGTGGAAGATTTGAATAAAGGGGCGCAGGAGTGGCTGTGTGGTAAGTAGCTTGCTTACTAACCACATGGTCCCGGGTTCAGTCCCACTGCGTGGCACCTTGGGCAAGAGTCTTCTACTATAGCCTCGAGCCGACCAAAGCCTTGTGAGTGGATTTGGTATACGGAAACTGAAAAAAGCCCGTCGTATATATGTATGTATATATATATATATGTGTGTGTGTGTATATGTTTGTGTGTCTGCGTGTGTCACACTCAAATAACTGAAACAAGTAAAAGAGTAAGTTGAAATAGAACAAAAATACAAGAATAAATAGAAGCTAGAATATGTGTGTGTGTGTATGTATGTTCGCATGTGCGTGTGTGTTATGTGTGTGTATGTATGTCTGCGCGTGTTATGCCGGTGTGTGTCTGTGTGTGTGTGTGTTCGTATGCGCGTGCGAAATGTGTGTATGCGCATGTGTTATGTGTGTGTGTGTGTTCGTATGCGCATGTGCGTTATGTGTGAGCATGTGTTATGTGTGTGTGTGTATATGTGTGTGTGTGTATATGTGTGTATGTATGTTCACATGCGCGCGTGTGTTGTGTGTGTATGCGCGTGTGTGTTCGTATGCGCGTGTGTGTTATGTGTGAGCATGCGTGTATGCGCGTGTGTGTTATGTGTGAGCATGTGTGTATGCGCATGTATTATGCGTGTGTGTGTGTGTATGTGTGTGTGTATATATACCCGTAATTCACGTTGTGTATATGTGAATTTATCCTTGCTCTTGTCTCCTTTTGTGTAGTCGAATATATGTGTGCGTGTGTGGTGTACATGTCTGTAATCTTCATATGTGTGCGCGCGCGCGCGCGTGTGTGTGTGTGTGTGTGTGTTTGTGTGTTTGATTCTCTATCTCTCTATATATTTGACTTACACAATGTAAATCTTTCATCTTTATTCCACAGGTTTCTCTCAAGAGTTCAATGAGGTAGGAACAATAAATAAACAAACCTATAATTGGCTCCCCACTTGATAAGACTGCTGGCACTATCTGCCGATAGATGGCACTATCAGCCGACATATGCACTTCTATGGCGGAAAAACTACAAACGTCAAGTGAAACAAAATGGCGTCCTTCATTGTGAAACAAAATTATTTCCATTCCATTTAACTCTCTTTCATACACATAACTGCTCTCAGTTACTCAAAAATATTTACATTAATATTATCTCCCGCCGTCGTCATTGCTGTTGTTGTTTTTGATTGAAAATATTCCTTCCGCGACCATCCTGTCTAGCTTTCAAGCTTTCAGGCAAAGTTTAGCAACAACTAGATTATGCATTGCTATTATACCTACACTATTTAGTGTAACCTAGCTTCTTTATCGACATTATCTATTGCAGTGGGTGTCAGCCCCCACCTTTTTTTTTTTTTACCCATGGACACCTTTCATTCCAGTTTTACGCCACCGGATCGCAATGTTGAAAAAATTCCTGTTATATTCTTATACTCTTTTACTCTTTTACACTTTTACTTGTTTCAGTCATTTGACTGCGGCCATGCTGGAGCATCGCCCTTTAGTCGAGCAAATCGACCCCAGAACTTATTCTTTGTAAGCATAGTACTTATTCTATCGGCGCTCTTTTGCCGAACCGCTAAGTTACAGGGGCGTAAACGCACCAGCATCGGTTGTCAAGCGATGTTGGGGACAAACACAGACACACAAACACACATATATATACATATACATATATACGACGGGCTTGTTTCAGTTTCCGTCTACCAAATCCACTCACAAGGCTTTGGTCGGCCCGAGGCTATAGTTGAAGACACTTGCCCAAGGTGCACGCAGTGGGACTGAACCCGGAACCATGTGGTTGGTAAGCAAGCTACTTACCACACAGCCACTCCTACGTCTAAATAAAAATAAATCTCTTCGTCGCCGGTAGGATATTCCTTTATTTTTCTTGCTTCAGTCATAATGCTACGACCATGCGGGAGCATCCCTTTGAAGAATTTTTAGTCGAAGGAATCGACTCCAGAACTGTTATTTTTTTTCTTTTGTTTTTTTAAGTCTGGCACTTAACCCGCTGGTTATCTTTTGCCGAACTGCTACGTTACGGAGACGTAAGCAAACCAACGCTAGTGGTCAAACGGTCGTGGGGGGACAAACACAGGCACAAAACACACACACACACACACACACACACACACACACACACACGCACTCACATACTCACACACACACATATATATAATGCGGCGAGCTGGCAGAAACGTTAGCACGTCGGGCAAAATGCTTAGCGTTATTTCGTTTGCCGCTACGTTCTGAGTTCAAATTCTGCCGAGGTCGACTTTGCCTTTCAATCTTTCGGGGTCGATTAAATAAGTACCAGTTACGCACTGGGGTCGATATAATCGACTTAATCCGTTTGTCTGTCTTTGTTTGTCCCCTCTGTGTGTAGCCCCTTGTGGGTAGTAAAGAAATAACACATATATACAAGACATATATATAAGACGGGTATTTTGTTCACGTATTTTTTTATATCCTGTACCCATATATGCATGTATATATATATATATATATATATATATATATATATATATATGTAGGTATGTACATATATGTATGTATATACATATATTTATATATTATTCATATTATTATATGATCGAACGCCATGCATCTATTTCCAAGTAAGTTTTATATATATATATATGTATATACACTCGATAATGTAACGACACGGCTGTTGGTGAATTAATTATTTATGTAACTATTTATAGAATAATCTTATGCAATAATAAGAGAATGAAAAATTAGCAACTTAAAACTGGTGTGCGGGCACAGAAACAGATGTAAATTGTAATTAAAGACGTTTTTCCATCTTTTCGTTGAACAAATCTTTATACATACATACATACATACATACATACATACTTACATAAATACATATATACATACATATATATATGTATATATATATATATATATATATATATATATATATATATATATATATATATATATATATATACATATATGTATATATATATATATATATATATATATATATATATATATATATATATATATATATATATATATATATATATATATATATATATATATATATATATATATATATCGCTGACCAAAACATTCAATTTTTTATTCTCCGTGTTTTTCTCCTTGTTTTTTTTCTGTATTCTTTCTGTTGAAGAGCGTAGCTCGAAACGTTAAAGACTTTCTCTATTCCCGAGCGTCAAACTAATACATCCTTTTGTTGTTTACACCACCTGTCCTCGTCTGTTGTTGTTTTTTTCGTAAATTCTGCCATATATATATATATATATATATATATATATATATATATATATGTACACAGGGCTATTCAAAAAGAAAGACCAGATTTAAAATTTATTTTAAAAACAAGCGGTAAGAGTCTCAAACACATTCTACATGTCTCTTGATTGGGGAAGGTTTAAAATTTATGTTAACGTCGTATGCACTCAACACGAGCATCATGGGCACCGGCGCTTTTTCCTTTACAAATGCAACCTTTTTCTGTGCAATTTTTATGCCACTGGTAAATTTGCTTGTGAGGAGGTGGATTTTTACTAAATTAGCGGCAAAATTCACGTTGCATTTGCACAATCGCATTTCTCAAACTGCAGCACACAAATAGACTTCTCTTGTGGCGTCGCCATTTTCTAAGGGATTACACAACTTTAAATAAAATCAACAAAATACAACATTAAAATAAAATTTAAAATATTATTTTATTTAAGGCTTAATTCAATTGATCATGTTCAGTTATAAACTTTAAATCTTCCTCTATCAAGAAATATGTAGAATGCGTTTGTTTTTAAAATGAATTTGAAATCCGATCTTTCTTCTTGAATATGTATATATACACATATATACGTATATATCCCTTACAGATCCCCTTACAGTTCCTGTCTTTCCAATACATTTTTAATGAAGGATATGGTAGACGACACTTGCCTAAGGTGTCATGCAATGATGTGAGGCCGAACGCGAAACCACGTGATTGCAAAGTATCATAAAAAGTTAAGTTTGGAGGGAACCAGTGGATGTTAAGGAAAGGAGAAAAAAATTGACCTGGGGTTAAAAAAACGCAAACAGTACAAACAGGTACGAACAATGTTACACCACCGCCAGCACCACCACCACCAGCAACCAAATGAGTAAAATCGCCACCACTGCTACCACCGGCGCCGCCGCCGCCGCCGCTACCACCAGCACCAGTAACAACAGTAACAACAACAACAACAGCACAATCAGTAAATAATCGCCACTAACACAACAACCGGCATCACTAAAACTGTCATCACCTCTACTACTACTACTACTACTACTACTACTACTGTTGCTGCTGCTGCTACTACTACTACTACTACTACTACTACTACTATTATTATTGCTACTACTACTACTACTACTACTACTACTACTACTACTACTACTACTACTGCTACTACTACTACTACTACTACTACTACTACTACTACTACTACTATTATTGCTACTACTACTACTACTACTACTGCTGCTGCTGCTGCTGCTGCTGCTACTACTACTACTACTACTACTACTACTACTATTATTGCTGCTGCTACTACTACTACTACTACTACTACTACTACCACCACCACCACCACCACCACCGCCACCACCACTACTGCAATGGTATCTTTAACCACTCCCAGAAAAAGAGTAAATAGTACTACAACGCAAACCATGAACGTCATTACCACGACGTCAGTATTAAAACTATACCACCACAACTACGACCACAACCGCAGCAAAGTACAACAACATCCGCCATTACCCTCACCACCGCCACCACCACCACCACCATACCACTATAGTGCACACGGCCACCACCACCACCACCACCACGGCCACCACGGCCACTACGGCCACCACCGCCACCACCACCACCACCACCTCCATCTCTCTCATCGAGCATTGCGGTTCAAAACAACATGGATAACATCTCTAGAGTTCACATGATCACCAATACTACAGAGCCGACCGCCATTGCTAGAGTACATGGCACCACCACAAACACAGTGCAGACCACCACCACCGCCACTACCGCCACCAACACCATCCCCACCAACACCACAACTATTAACACCATCGCCACCAACACCACAACTATTAACACCATCGCCACCATCACCAGCGCCAAAGTAAAGTAAACAGCGCGCACCAGAAAAGCAGACTAACAGGAACTTTAGTAGGGACCATATTGAAACAAGATGGCGGAAGGCGACTGATAAAACGTCTGGAGGCTTTATATAGCATATTCATTCTAAACAACGCAGATGTGTAAATGCGGTCATACGTACAAAGATACATACATACGTGCATAACATACATAACATGTATGTGTCTGCGTTCACACATGCCTGTATGCATGAATGAATGTACACATACACACATACAAACACGCGCGCGCGCGCACACACACACACACACACACACACACACTCATATGTACTCTTTTATCTTTTTTCTTTCATTTATTTCAGTCATTTGACTGCGGCCATGCTGGGGCACCACCCTGGAGGGTTTTAGTCGAACAAACCGACCACAGGAATTATTCTATCGGTGTCTGTGGCCAAACCGTTAGCTTACAAGGACGGAAACACACAAACAACGGTTGTCAACCGGTGGAAAGGGACACAGACACAAAGACACACACACACAACAAACGCACACACACACATGCACACATGTACGCACAAGCACGCGCGCACACAAAAATATGTATATCTATATCTATCTATCTATATATATATATATATATATATATATATATATATATATATATATATATATATATACAAGAAATGAGGGCAGGGAATCGTCAATTAATAATAGAATTAACAATTAACAATTTTGCCAAGTAGTTCAGTATGAAATAAACCTTTATCGGTAAGACCATTTATCATCATAAATATAAGGGATTAGCAATTGAGTTGCTTCTCCAACATACTGAAAATTCAGAAACAGCAGTCAAAGAACTACTGATTCTAAACTACAAATTTTTCTCTAAAATGGATGGGCTGAATATTTGGGCTGAAGATTGGAATAGTGAAGTTTTCGTTCGCTTAACCATGAAACGATTCGTACCCAATTAACTAAAGGCTTGTTTTGTTTGTGCTTTTCCCTCCGGTTTTTTGTTCTATGTGTGCCATAAATATCGCCATCCATTTTAGAGAAAAATTTGTAGTTTAGAATCAGTAGTTCTTTGACTGCTGTTTCTGAATTTTCAGTATGTTGGAGAAGCAACTCAATTGCTAATCCCTTATATTTATGATGATATATATATATATATATATATGTATGTGTGTGTGGGGCTGTGTGCGTGTGTGGCTGTGTGGTAAGTACCTTGCTTACCAACCACATGGTTCCGGGTTCAGTCCCACTGCATGGCACCTTGGGTAAGTGTCTTCTACTATACCTTCGGGCTGATCAAAGCCTTGTGAGTGGATTTGGTAGACGGAAACTAGAAGATGCCCGTCGTGTATATGTGTATATATGTTTGTGTGTGTGTTTGTATGTCTGTGTTTGTGTGTCTGTGTTTGTCCCCCCAACATCGCTTGACAACTGATGCTGGTGTGTTTACGTCCCCGTGAAATAGCTGTTCGGCAAAACGGACCGATAGAATAAGTACTAGGCTTACAAAGAATAAGTCCTGGGGTCGATTTGCACGACTAAAGATGGTGCTCCAGCATGGCCGCAGTCAAATGACTGAAACAAATAAAAGAGTAAAAGAGTTTACATATACATATGCGCGCGCGCGCACACACACACACACATATCGGGTCATTAAGAATGAAATGTCCGATTTTCTTATGCACCAAGTTTCACTTTCGTTTTGTCCTGACAATTTTTTGACAATTTTTTGTTTTACAACATTGAAGAGTTACATCGTCACTTTTCGAAATGCAATTTATGGTGTCTCATTATATTGTGAGTTTTCTCTTGTAAATCAATTTTTGTGAATCCATGGATAGATAAAAAATTCGTGTTGTTTATGAATATGAATTCTGTTGTGGAACCAATGCATCCCAGACAGCTCGAAACATCAATGAGGTGTTTGGTGAAGATATGGCGAATGAGCGCACTGTACTTAGATAGTTTGAGAAGTTCCGGTCTGATGACTTTATCCACATTGGTCTCATGTCTACCAAATGGCTGATTTCCAAGAGTAAATTGTGTGTGTCCGTGTCCCTGTGTGTGTGTGTCCCTGTGTGTGTGTGTGTCACTGTGTGTGTGTGTCCCTGTGTGTGTGTGTGTCCCTGTGTGTGTGTGTGTGTCCCTGTGTGTGTGTGTCCCTGTGTGTCCGTGTCCCTGTGTGTGTGTGTCCCTGTGTGTGTGTCCCTGTGTGTGTGTGTCACTGTGTGTGTGTCCCTGTGTGTGTGTGTCACTGTGTGTGTGTGTCACTGTGTGTGTGTGTGTCCCTGTGTGTGTGTGTCCCTGTGTGTGTGTCCCTGTGTGTGTGTGTCCCTGTGTGTCCGTGTCCCTGTGTGTGTGTGTCCCTGTGTGTGTGTCCCTGTGTGTGTGTGTGTCCCTGTGTGTGTGTGTCCCTGTGTGTGTGTGTCCCTGTGTGTCCGTGTCCCTGTGTGTGTGTGTGTCCCTGTGTGTCCGTGTCCCTGTGTGTGTGTCCCTGTGTGTGCGTGTCCCTGTGTGTGTGTGTCACTGTGTGTGTGTATCCCTGTGTGTGTGTGTCCCTGTGTGTGTATCCCTGTGTGTGTGTGTCCCTGTGTGTGTGTGTGTCCCTGTGTGTGTGTGTCCCTGTGTGTGTGTGTCCCTGTGTGTCCGTGTCCCTGTGTGTGCGTGTCCCTGTGTGTGTCCCTGTGTGTGTGTGTGTGTCCCTGTGTGTGTGTGTGTCCCTGTGTGTCCGTGTCCCTGTGTGTGTGTGTCCCTGTGTGTGTGTCACTGTGTGTCCGTGTTTGCCCCCAGCCAGTGGTGTTGGTGTGTTTATATCTCCATAACTTAGCCGTTCGGCATAAAAGACCGACAGAATAAGTACCAGAGTGTAGGGGTCAATTCATTTGACTGAAACTTCTCCATGGCGGTGCCCCAGCATGGTCGCAATTTATTGGCTGAAACAAAGAAAATTTAAAAGCTAAATCAATCATTGTTGTATATTCTCTTCCATTGTTTCACGACTTCTTGCCAATGTTCTGCTTAGCTTGTCAATTCTTTGATGATAGAAAGCGCTGGGTCTGTCTCGAAAAAATCATCGAGCCATTGTTTTTTAGTTCCTCGCCTCGTAGAATGTCGGAGAGCAATCGAAGAATTTGATAATCTGAAGGCACTATATGGGAAGAACAGAATGGGTGCAGTAGGGCTTTCAAAGCGAACTGCTGGGTGGCATTTTTTGTAAATTTTTAAATACAGGGTAGCCCAAAAGTAGGCTTACAGCTATTATCACGTAGGTACTTTAAATTTCTTTTAAGGCATTTCATTACATTTAAATTTCTATCTTACAATTAACTAAATTAGCATAGAATAATGGTTTCATTTTTTTAAATATATAATTAAGATCTAAATTGTTAATGTATGAATGCGAAAGAGATAGTTGAATAACTGTAGACCTACATTTGGGCCACCCTGTATATATATAAAAATAAAGAAAAAACTGGCCCTTTGTCCGTTGCAACGACGAAGGCTCCAGATGATTTCATCAACGGAACAGCCTGCTCGTAAAATTAACGTGCATTTTGCTGAGTATTCCATAGTCACGCATACACTTAGCATAGTTCTCAGGGAGATTCAGCGTGACAGAAAATGTGGCATGGCTTCCACTTTGCATTACAAGTACAATTCATTTTTGCTCGCTGAATGGACTGGATCAAGGTGAAATAAAGTGTCTTGCTCAAGGAAACAACGCGTAGCCAGGAATCGAACTCACGACCTTAAAATCGTGAGCCGAATTATCCTAGCCACTAAGCCGAGCGCCAGTTAGATTAGCGAGACGAGGGTGAGCATTGTCGTATTGAAGTAGCACACCGTGATGCGACGGGCGACGATACGATAAGAGCATTCTCACCTGCTGGGCCAAATTGCGTGGTGGACAGCCACTGGTCTTGGTGGACGAGTTCCTTCAATTGATTCTCATTCAACTGAACACCTCACCCGGATCACGAAGAATCTGGGAGGTCGAAACACGAAAATCATTTCTGTGCAGTACTTTCAATAATAGCAGAAATATCTCGAGCGGTTTTGCCAGCATTTGGGAAGCAGATGTCAACAATGCTCAATATCTATCTATCTATCTATCTATCTATCTATCTATCTATCTATCTATCTCCCCCCCCCCTCTCTCTCTCTCTCTCTCTCTCTCTCTATATATATATATATATATATATATATATATATATAGAGAGAGAGAGAGAGAGAGAGGTAGACAGATAGTGTGTATATATATATATATATATATATATATAATAAATATATATGCATATATCGATCGTTGCTATTATGTTAAACTGTCGTATGTCCAAATGTGGCTAGATGCTTTTTTTTCAATATATATTTTTGCATGCAACAGCCGGTTCTTTTGGTCAAACTATCGTATCTGCAGCTGCTTCAGATGCCAAGATATCAAAAATTGTCGAAGTGTAGTACAACGGCTTTGCTATGGAATGGTAAAACTATTTTTTTCAAAAATCTTTGAAATGTATTGTAATATTAAAGAAAAGAATTTTCTTTTTAGATTTACATGCGCTTGAAATGTTTTCACGTGCATGGGCTTATGGCTAAAATTAAAAAGATCGAAACATTTTCAAATGATTTTGCGTAGTTTTAGTTGAAAAATAATGAACGCACATATAGAAAAACAGACATTGGAATTTAGTGGTCTCCCTCTGTCTCTGTCGCCCAGTGTATATGTTTATATGAGTGCAGAACACTGTGTGTGTGTGTGTTTATGCGCGCACAGACACATACATATATATATATATGTTATATGTATATATATATATAGAGTGAAAGATATATAAAGATATGTATGTATGTAGAGATATACATACGCGTATATTCCCGCGCAGACTTTATAAAAACATTATCTCCACGTAGAAATGTAAGTAGACGTAAACAAAAACATGCGCACCCTTATATGTAGGTGTGGGTACGTAAGTGCGTTCTCGCATATATATATATACATATACATACATATATATAAACACACATATATATATACATATATATATATATATATATATATATATATATATATATATATATATATATATATATATATATATATATATATATATATATATATATATATATATATACATGTATATATACATATATAGATATGTATATATATATGTATATATATATATATACATACATGTATATATACATATATAGATATGTATATATATATTATATACATATATAGATATGTATATATATGTATATATATATATACACACACACACATGCACACGCACAAAGACATATATACAAGTATATGTATGTATGCGAGTGTGAGTGGTGTGTATGGGTTTGTTTATACACACTTACATGCGCACACATTATATACATTCGGTGATAGTGTAGTTATATGAGGATACACGTACACGCACACGCCCATACACACGCACTTACGTACTCGCGCACACAGAAACACCCACATACATATACACACATGCAAACGCATACAAACAGACGTGTGTGTGTGTGTATGTATATATATATGTGTGTGTGTTTATATGTGTGTATGAGTGTATAGGTGTGCGTGTATGTATGAGTGTATATGTGTGTGTGTTTGTCTATGTGTGTGTGTATGAGTGTATATGTGCATGCGCATGCGCGCGTGTGTGTACGTGCATGTGCGCTTCCGTGTGTTGTAGGAAAGTATTGAATTGAAATGTAGTAGTAGTAGTCTATACAGAAACTTTATTGGACCACCCTGTTTGTGTCCCCCTCTCCGGGGAGATTTATTGCTCGATTAGTCTGACCCCTTCCTTCCTAACCCCTAACCCTATCTATGTGAAATAAATCCCCTTCCATGCTTGATAAGAGTGAATGAAGCTGGCGGTGGAGGGGAAGTGATAGGGCGTGCCAAGGCCATCCAGGTCGCAAAGATATCCTCGAGTTGTTTGTCTCTCGAACGAAGGCGGAAAGTTACTTAATTTAAACAACTTGTCTCTGTCTCGACTTCAACATCCACATACATATATACGTACCTATACACCTATATACATATACACATATGTACGTAGACACGTGCGAATATACGTTTATACACGCACATAGATAATGCATATAGATACATATATACACACATACATGTATATATAAATATATACACATATATGTATGTGCACTAGCACACGTACATACCCATATTTACACATGCTCTACACACACATGTATCTGTTTACGAATATATATATGTTCGTATGTAAGTATATATGTGTGTGCGCCTGTGTGTGTAAGTAAAGGAATTGCTGTGTGGTTCAGAAGTTTGCTTGACAACCCCATGGATTCGATTTCGAACCTTAACTGTAATGCCATGGCTAAGGGCCTTTCTAGTACAATTCCGGATCATTCAAAGCCTAGTGAGTGAATTGGATAGACAGAAACTGTACGTACCCCAACCGTGTATATATGTGTATATATATATATATATATATATATATATATATATATATATATATATAATTTCAAGGCCAGATTCAATAATCACACCTTGAGCTTCAGGCACTGGGATAAAAGAAAAACGGCCAAATTATCCAGTCACATATGGTCCTTAAAAGATAAAGGTGTCAGTTACAATATCCATTGGAAGATCTTAGTTAAGTGTAAGCCCTACACCAACGGCAGTGGAAAGTGCGGTCTCTGTGATATGGAAAGATGGCTCATCTGGAAAAGCTTAGACCCCGCCACATGTCTAAATTCAAGAACTGAACTTTTTGGATCATGTCCACATGTGGCTAAATATTTGTTACGTTTTTGATTCCCCTGAGTTTAAAGATAGGACTTGCTTTCTATATTGTGTCCACATACAAGATTTTTATCTCTCTATACTTTTTACTTATATTTGTTAGATATTTCTTATATATTTTTTACATATTTATAGAGATATTGTTTTATAGTTTTATTGCTCATATATTTTTTTTTACACATAAATTTTCTGTATGCTACCTTCCACCCTGCATTTTTCCTGTGCGTATATAGACGTGTATATGGAATTTTTTGTGCGCGCGTATGGATGTGTGCGTGTGTGCGAGTATGTGCGTATATAACGTGTTTTACTCTTATTGCTTATTTTTTACACTTTTTTACACATTTTTCTGTATTTTGCCTTTAGCCCTGTTTTTTCTTGTGCATGTGCGTATATAGCGTATATATAAGCATATATATAAGCTCAAGGTATATAGCGTATATATAAGCTCAAGGTGTGATATATATATACGGATAAGCTTTGTATTTATTTCTGTAATTTTCACTAGTCTCACCCGTATGTTTTTGCTTCGCTAGATTTTTTCTTTAAGAACTATTCGGTGATCTTCTAGCACATTAGCAGTCCACTTAGTGGTCCCTTATATATAATAAAGTAAAGTTGTGGAATACCGTACGAGTGGAAATATATATGAAAGAAGGTTTGAAAATGCACTTATTTTAAAGATATTTATTTACTTAACCGGTTTCACTTTTTTAGAAAAAGATTATCAAAAGTCTTTGAGAATAATAAAAAATGTTAAAAAACAGATTGAGTATTAAAATGCATATATACATTCTTTGATGATAATAAGAGGAATATATTTAAAGTATAAAGCTTTGTATGAACTTTGTAGTGTTACATACTGATTATCACACATTCTCTGATAATAAGATGAAAATGTTTAAAACAGTGTAAATATATATATATATATATATATATATATATATATATATATATATATATATATATATATATATATATATATAGGTAGATAGATAGATAGATAGATACGTAGTCGAAATTGTGATGATGTTTGGTCGATTACTGACGAGGGGTGATACTGCCCACGTTGTTTTACCTTTATTCCGACTATTCCTTTGTCGTCCTTCTGTGCCACAATTTCATATTATACATACATCTATTTGTGTACACACGCACATTCACACACATGCACCGAGGTCGTACGTACGTACGTACGTACGTACATACATACATGTATACTTTGATCAAAAGTCAGTTTACAACTTTGGTACTAGGTCAGTGCTAGTTCAACAAAACATATGCCTTACCAATTATAAAAGATTAACATGTTTTTTGTCTCCGCCAGGTTTTGATTAAAATTTCCTATCTCTTTGAATCTCCAGTGTTGTTTGTCACAGAAAATTCTCATTTGTCAATGTCGTTATTTGAAAATTGCCAGATCAGGGAATTATTTTTACACCAAAACTATGCCTTATTCAGAGACTTGGTAATCATGTTGTGTTATACTTTACTGAAAAGTCTTAATAAGACCGAAACGTATCTGCTGTCGTTACCATAGTGACCAAAAATCAGGACTCATTTCTTTTAAAATCAATTCAATGTCATTCTAAATTTCGGAGTTTTCTTCCTAGTTCCATTCGAGAACAATTTCTACCTAATTAGTTTTATTATCATTACAATTTTTGATCTCAACAGAATAAAAATTCCTGCTCGCTCAATGAGCGAAGCATATCAGTCTGTATTCAACAGCATTTTCTTTACGCAGAAGACATCCTTGAGCAATTTCTACCGCGTGCGACTGTGTGCATGCTCACGCGCGAGCAAGCCCGCACGCACACACGCACACACACACACACACGCACGCGCACGCACGCACGCAAACACACACGCACGCACGCACATACACGGACGCACGCACATACACACACACACACACACCCATACCGACATACACACACACACACACACACACATGTACACTCATGCATATACATGCGCATACAAACACATACATACATCATACACATATGTATACATATATACATACGTACATACGTACATACATTAATTCATATACATATATACATACACACATACTTCCGTACATACATACATGCATACATACATACATACATACATACATACATACAGACAGACATACATACGTGCCCGCATGTAATCCAGGAACAGGAAATATCAACCAAGTACCTGATGCACAAAAGGGATAGAGATGCAGGAAAAGCAGTAAAATGTGACAACCGATGCAGATTTTGTGGAGTTCACACCGAAGATATCACCCACATCTTAAGCAGTTGTCCGAAAATGACATCACGGTAATATCTGTCGATGAGACATGATATAGCTAAGACACTCTATAATGAAATACCTAAGATGAACTATTGAGAAATCTGCAGTTACTCTATCCAGATTACAAGTTCAGGTTTATACCTGTAATTAATGGGGCCGTAGGATATGTAACACATTGCCTAAATACCAATCTTGAGAACTTAGGTTTCTCAAAACCAGGAAGGAAAAAATCTGATTCGAAGACTACAGATCCAATCCATCACCTGTCTCATGTCTCATGCTTCTAAAATATTTCTTTCAATCATACCAACGAAATAAATGAAGTCAGTGAGGAGCAATTTGGATTTAGGGCCAACAGAGGTAGAAGAGATAAATGTAAAAAAAAAGAAGTAAACTTATCTTCTCGAGTCATACTGACTCATAAAGGACCGGGTTCCCGGTTTCCATGCCGTGTAAATTCCTCACCTGGACAGGATGTTGGTCTGTCGCACGATTATTCATTTTTGCCAGCTGAGTGGACTGCGGCAACGTAGTGTTTTGCTCACGAACACAACGCGTTGCCCAGCCGCGAATTTTTTCCCACAAGTGTTCCGGACCCCAGTATTGAACTCATTTGCATACAGCCAATCAGAGTTCACCTTGACCTTGTTGTCAAGTTAACAAACATACTCAAGATGAAGAACGGTGTTGTAAGTCGACCAATCGCCAAGTTATGCCTGATTTTAGAAGGGAACAATTAGATTTGTATCTATACCTATTATTGGATTTTGTTAGGGTTAGGGTAAAGATGTGAATGGGGAAAATGTGGGTAGAGGGTGATGTGCTAGCAGCCCTCTCCCCTTACTGCTTTACAAAGTAAACAACACAAATAACTATGCAGAGGCAGCCATGGTTGAAACAAGAACAAGGACAACAAGCATTATTAAAAGAGAAAAGAAGCATGACCGTTCCTTACCCAAGTGACCTTATCTTATTGCCTATCACTTGTTATGCGCTCATAAATTAGTTTGATAGCTGAGCTCTACTTGGCTGTTGGCAAATGAGTTCATAACTGGGGTCCGGAACTCTCGTGGGAAAAAAATTCGCTACTCGGTCAAGGAATCGAAATCACAATCTTACGATCATGAGTCCAACATCCTAACCACTAAGCCACGGGCCTCCACTGACGTACAAGAGCTGCCATATTCTGCTTCAAGAATCTAGCACACAAGCAAATGAAAGGATAGAAAGATGCATTTGTTTGCTTCGTATGTTATGTCAAGGCATAACACCAAAGAGAGTTGAACATCTCTTAGAAAAATCCCGCTTAAAAGGAAAAGACATCAAAATTATGAGTGTGTTATACTGGAAGCAAAAAAGCGGTCATCAAAATTAACCATATATTGTCAGACCAAGCAGAGATTAAATGCGGTATAAGACAATATGAATGTTATCACCATACCTATTTAATATCTAAGCTCAGTATATATTCAGAGTCAGATGAAATCAAAGGATACGCAGTCAATGAGATGAACTTAAACGATATAACATTTGCGGATGATGCAGCGCTATTGGCAGAGAGCAAGAAGGAATTAAAAGAAACTGTTGAGATTGTAAAAGAGCAAAGTGACAAGAAGGGCTCAAATATGAATGTCCCCCACCCAAAGACAGAGACAATGGTTATTAGTAAGACAAAAGGCAAGGAAGCAAATTTAGCGCTAATTCTTTAGGCGCAGGTGTGGCTGTGTGGTATGAACCACATAGTTCCGGGAACAGTTCCACTGTGTGGCACCTTGGGCAAGTGTCTTCTACTATAGACTCGGGCCGACCAAAGCCTTGTGAGTGGATTTGGTAGACGGACACTGAAAAGGAACCCGTCGTATATATACGTTTATAAGAAGGAAAACGATCTTCACATCAAAAGACATAATACTGCACCTCGGAGGAGGAGGTAAGTCGATTACATAGACCCCGGTGTGTGTGTGTGGTATGTTTTGTGTCTACTTCTGGAATAGTACTTTATATATCGATCCTGAAAAAAAATCGAAGAATAAAGTTGACCCCAGTGGGCCCCTAGAAACATGCGGCGCCTGGAGAATTCAGTTCACTTGAATCTTTATTGTTTACCCACAGAATACATAGAACAGAATTGGCCCCTAGAAAACTGAGATCCCTGGCAAATCAATGTGCTGACTCCTATACTATTTATATATTTGAACTTGGAGTATAGAGAACATATTCACAAGCTATTTCGTTCGGTGCGCTACCGACTCTGCCAGGTTCCTCCACTGTTCTCTCCCAGCTAACATTTGATTTCAAATTTTGGCACAAGGCCAGCAATTTCAGGGGAGGGGTGAGTCGATTGCATCGACACTAATTCTCAACTGATACTTAGTTTATCGGTCCTCGAATGGCTGAAAAGTAAAGTCGACCTCGGCGGAATTTGAACTCAGAATATTACCATTAATATTTTAATAGGCTAAGTCATAAGACTGTTGCTCTCATAGAGTGGCCCCATCAAAGGTATAATAGATCATGTTGACCTCCACCACGCCAATACTATTATAGACCTAGGATTTGAACGCAGAACTTAAAAGTGCATAAGCAAAAAGTACATGAGAATTTTTCAGCTGCTCTACCGATTTTACCGAGTCTGTATGTATCACGTTGACCTACACGTTAAACAGCCAAACTCGCTGCTCTTACCAATCGAAGAGTCGGGGGGTGCGGCCGCGGAATCAAACTGACAAAGTCCGTCAGAACCG
>NC_142936.1:85391863-85436863 GCF_046866305.1 Octopus bimaculoides | reverse complement strand
ACAGACATTCTTTTACATGCTCTGACCTTTGTAAATGAAGCATACATCTTTCCACACACCAGACAAAGTTCCTTCCAACTATGCTTTCAAGGGCACATGGAAACAGTTAGCTGCTTTCCCCCTTGCTATTTCTTGGATAAATTCCAAGAAGGCACTGTCTCTCTCGACATGCTTATTCTAAATTCACTCCTTTCCCAAGAGCTAACTCATAGACCGTAACAAGGAACACCCGATCACCTACAGCTTTGGCAAGAGATGAGTTTTTGCTGTTGGTTCTGTCATTAATCTTTTACAGTTCTTTCTCGTTTAAATTTATATTTTCAGCATATATTCTTTCTTTAGTTAAAGGTGGATGTTAGTGAATAAAAAAATCTGTTTGGTTAATTAGCGCATGTTGTCTCTTTTCTCCAATATGTATTCGTGCTTGATAAATATTGGGAATGGTAACTTATATTTTTACCTTTACAATCCCCGTTGGTACGTATACCTGTTAATTTACCGACAAGGTTACAGTTATACGTCTGGTAGAAATTACAGACAAATATGAAGATGAACATTTTTCAACCGCAGAGAGTGAAAAAACGGAGTGATTTTTTTGTTTTGTTTTCGTTTTTCACTAAATAAAGTGTGAAATATAACAATCTCAGCAACACCTTTGAAACTAAACGTGTATATACGCCAGACACGAAAACGATAACAACACGATCAGCTGAAACAATGGTTTTGAAATTTGGCACAAGGCTTGTAAATTACATACTCACACACAAAGTAATATGCTTACATGTGTGTAAAGCTATATGTATGGGTGGGCCATATATATATATATATATATATATATATATATATATATATATATATATATATGTATGTATGTATGTATACAGGGTAGGCCAAAAAGCATGCACCAAAACACACACACGCGCACATACAGACCAATTGTGCACTCTCCGACTTCTGTCCAGTTATTTATCGATTATGTAAGCAACTCACATGATTTTCTCATATCTTCACTCTCTGTTCTTATCTCTTATTCTTCCTTCTTTTTCCTCTTCTCAGTATTTTCTTCTACTATCTGACGAAAAAGCATGCTCGAAACGTCATATGTGGTCTGATCAATAAGTATTCAGACTGTTGCTATAATAACGAAGCTAGAGCACGTATAATAAAGCTGCTTGGCACAGATTGACCTTGAACTTTGCTATGCATGCCCACCAAGTTTTAACGTTCTAGTTGACTTCTGCTGTTTAGAGCAGTGCTTGGAAAGAAGGTGTGTAGCGTGTGATTGTCGCATCGACAATGACAGAGAAAGTTGAGCAGAGAATCTACATAAAATTTTGCCAAAAGCTTGGCGATACCTGATCAGAAGCCTACACAAAGTTTTCAAAATGTTTTCATCGTTCTCGACACAATCACGGAGATTGTGTGCAACTGAAACCCGAGTGTCTTCTTGGTCAGTTGAAAGCAGTTTTGACACGCATCTCATACCCAAATCTTCAGCGATAATGGACTGAGCTGAATCGTAACTAACCTGCACATCCTCTGATAACTCGTGGATGGTGATTCAACGATTTCCCCGCACAGCTGCACGCACATCTGCAATGTTTTTCTCAGTTCTACTGGTTGCCGGTCTCCTAGAACGTTCGTCAATATCAGCATATTTTCGGCCATCTTGGAAACGTCTGAACCACTCGTATACTTGTGTGCGGCTCATACACTCCTCTCCATACACTTTCTGCAACTTTGCGTTGGCCTCTGAGCAGGTGTCACCATGACAACCTTCTCTATCATGTTCAATGCGACGATCATGTTACTTCAAAGCACTGCAGTAAACAACGGAAGTGAGCTACAACAAAACTTAGTGCCGATGCACAGCAGACTCCAAGGTAAATCTTTGCCAAGCGGCTTTGCTTTGCGTGCTTTAGCGTCGTTACTATGACAACAATCCGCATACTTATTGGTCAGACCTCTTATACCTACTTTTAACTCTTCCTTCAAAACTTTCATTGTGCACCAAACTACTAGTATTCGCTGTCCCTTTGTCTTGTTGCATTCGTTTTTGAATTCGTCGTTCCTTATCAATTTGTCTATATGTACATGGATATACATATGTATATTTACCAATATATCTATCTTTCTACACGCGCACACACACACACACACACACACACACACACACACACACATATATATGCATAAAATATCCTTTCTAAAATAGGCACAAGGCCTAGCATTTTGGGGGAGGGGACTAGTCGATTACATCGACCACAGTGTTTCACTGGTACTTAATTTATCGACCCCGAAAGGAGGAAAGGCAAAATCAATCTCAGCGAAATTTGAACTCAGAACATAAAGACAGACCAAATACCGCTAAGCATTTCGCCCAGCGTGCTAATGTTCCTGCCAGCTCGCTGCCTAAATAATAATAATAATAATAATAATAATAATAATAATAATAATAATAATAATAATAATATAGGCGCAGGTGTAGCTATGTGGTAAGTACCTTGCTTCCCAACTACATGGTTCAGGGTTCATTCCCACTGCGTGGCACCTTCAGCAAGTGTCTTCTACTGTAGCCTCGGGCCAACCAAAGCCTTGTGACTGGATTTGGTAGACGGAAACTGAAAGAAGCCTGCCATATATATATATATATATATATATATATATATATATATATATATATATTGGCCACATAGATTCTTGCGCTAGAAATAAAAATCCCAAATTTCTCATTTTCCCTCTCTATCAATGTAAAGACAGAATCTCTACACAAGAAAGAATCAACAAGGTGAATCTTTAATTTGAGAAATTCCAAACACTTCCTAATATGCAAACTACACGGTGACCGTATTCTTCTTTCTAACCTACCTCATTAAATCTAAGAACAGACATAAACATAACGACCAAAAGTGCATGTTCTCAAAACTGTCCGCACCCTGTATATAATATATATTATATATATACATGTAATATATATTATATATATCATATAATTCAAAAGATCTTATATATATATATATTTATCGCGACCTGATCACTGACAAAATTCCGTGATCAGGTCGCGATCTCAAAGTGACGAAAATATTTTGGCAAATTAGATTTAAATGTTGAAGCGAATCTAACGGTTTTTGTGTATTTTTAAATGGCTTATAAACACCTTCCGCGCTGCAATTGTTTTTATTTAAACACACGATCTCAGATCAGGTTACTTGCTATGCAAGTACATCTCCGTAATATATTGGGTTGCCCGGAAAGTTCGTGCCAATTTATAGTAGCTTACCTTTAGATTTGTTTTAGAACATGGTTGAGTCCATAAAATAGGATCTGACTACACCTCCATTTAGAGCACAGTTTAAGCTATCTTTTCGTGGAAGAAGGTTTATGTTCTATAACCTGTATTAATTCTGTAACCCTTTAAAATGGAAGATAAGAAAGTTCCTTTTCAGCACTTGATGCTTTTCTTTTTCCGTAAAGGGAAAAAATGCCTCACAAGCAACCAAAGAAATATGCGCAGTTTGCGGTGATGTTTCTTTATCCAAAAGAACTGTACGGAAGTGGTTCGCAAGGTTCCGAGCTGGAGATTGTAGCTTTATTGATAAAGAGCGATCAGGCAGACCATCCACTACAGAAGATGACCAAATCAAGTCATTAGTTGAGAATAACCCACATTGCACAACCCGAGAATTGGCAGAAAGCCTCAACACACACATATTCAGGGTAGGCCAAAAGTAACGCACCAATATTACAGACTCATTTAACATATGTTGCACATTTCAAAAGCAATTTGTTTTAAAATTGAATAAAAGAAATAAAATTATTGTGAAAACACAACGTACTTGTACGCCATGAACAAAATTAATAATAATAATAGTAATATAATAAAAAGTCAAATGTTTTGGTGCGTGTCTTTTGGCTCACCCTGTACACATCTAAGGCTCATCCATACATACATATATGCATATACAAGTATATATATGCACATAATGCATACGTATATATGTTTGCATATATACATTGATACACCCACTCATCCATCCATTCATACATACGAACGTACATACATGCATGCATGCATGCATACATGCATTTCAGGAGCCTGAAATTTGTTTGTCAGTTTGATAATTGCAGCCGTTATGTCGTGAAACTAGTGTACAGCTAAGCATTCTGCTGAACCAGTCATCTTTGCACAATTCAAAAGACCTTCTATGATAAATCCAGTGGATTAGATAAATTCGTTCGTTTTAATTTTCAGTTTATTTTAATCCTTATTTTTTATCAACAATTTTAACAAAGGCGGTGCTCCAGCATGACCACAATCAACTGATTGAAACAAGTAAAAGAATAAAAGAATAAAAGAAAAACAGTCAATAGTATATTCTCCTACATTGTTCAACTTCTTGCGAACGGGCTACTAGTTTTTCCAATATTTTTCGGACCACGTTTTCAGTTCCATGTCGCTGTTGAACGAAACGTGTTACAGAATATTGGAGAGCGACCGAAAAAGATAATTATCTGAAGATACTCTATCAAGAGAATACAGTGGGTCGGTAGAACTTCCAGCCAAGCAACTAAATGGTATTTTTTTGTCAAAATATCGATGTGGGAGCGAGCGTTCTGGTATTGAAGAAGCACTCCGTGTTGCCGTTCGGGCCATTAGGACTTTACCTATCGAGTGACTTTACCTAACGCGCAACGGTACAGTAAGAGCATCTCACTTGCTGGGCCAATCCCTTAGTGGTCTAGCACAGATCTTCGTGGTTGAGTTTGTTCAATCGACCCTCATAGAATTGATCAGATCTGCCGGAACACAGAGAATCTATGATGTCGAATTTCCTCTCGCCTCTTTGGAGTGTGAAAACCATTTCTGTGCAATTCTTTCAGTAACAACCACTTCTTCGTACAGCACAGCACGAAATATCTCGAGAGGCTTTGACAGCTTTGGAACCTTGACTGAAAGTGAAGAGAACCAGATATCGAAAATGCTCATTTTCTTTTTATTTGGTACTCCATCATCATAAATCTGAAATGAGGTAAACAAAAGTTGTAAAGGAAAAATAGTGTTACCAAAAAATATCATAAAACACAAAGATAGATCAAATAATTTTTGGACAAGAAATGCCACATTTATCTGACAGCCCTAATATATATCTGCATACATAAACATATATGTATTAGTAAGAATTTTTGCTTCCCTCCTTGTCTATAAGACACGAATTAGAATCTGTATCCTTATAAATATTTAAATATTTTTCTTTACCATGGTATTCGACAAGTTTTATAAATTATAAACAATCTAATTTTATTAATAATATCTATTCATCTGATTCCTTTTCAATTCTCACAGCCCTCCAACCAATGCATTATAGAAAACTTCATTAAAAATGCAATGAAAATGTGTTATAAAGTTCTCACTGTAGTCAACAACAGGACTGTAAGCTCTAACCTCTGAGATATATTTACTGGATTTACTCAAAGGAAATTACTTCTGGACTATATCTTATGTTGCACTTAGTAACTTTGATTTGACGAATAAAATGTGTGAATCTGGCTCCTACTTTCTTCATATAGTACCCGATTTGCAATGCTACATAGGGAGTGTGAGAACCAGGTTCATCGACCGTCTCCCTTTCAAAAATGACCTAGAATTCTTTAACCGCACGGTCCACGGCTTATGTTTAGAAAAAATTGTTCTTTGACATTAAAGCGAGTCAGATAGTGAAGCAGATAGTTTCTGAACCCTGGAGGGGAAGAAATAATACGGTAGCCGGACTGTCCCACACTACATATATTTAAGAATAATTTTTTTTTTTACTGTTGAGTCTGGAGTAAGGAGCATGACCCATCACATTTGCAGACCCTCCAAGGCGGGTGAACATGATTGTTACAAGTCAACACCAGAAAAAAAGACTTTGGCGGGGAAAACATTCAAGAGGGATCTGTTCAGAGGAGAAACGTCGTGTTGCTTGAGGATGCCTGGGTGGTTGAGGTACGATAGCTGATAGAATAGAGGGCATCAAAGTAGCGATAGAAGAGAGAGAGAGAAAAGGCGGCGACCTGGTAGAAACGTTTTCACGCTGGGCAAAATGCTTCGCAGTATTTCGTCTGTCTTTACGTTCTGAGTTCAAATTCCGCCGAGGTCGACTTCACCCTTCATCCTTTCGGGGTCGATAAGTTAAGTACCATTTGCATACTGGACTCGATCTAATGGACTGGCTCCCTCGCCAAAAATTTCGGGCGTTGTGCCGAGAGTAGAAAAGAAAAGAGAGAGGAATGAGAGAGCAGGCCTGCAGCCCATAAAATAGAGCCTCTCCTTTAGTGATTGACTGACTTTTCTTTGGATGATGCAATCAGGGATATCTGGTGTGTAACAGCAGCATCGTCGCAAAAATGGGAGCAGCACATCATTGTGGGTGTCCTTCAACCTTGCAGCGTGTCAGCAGCTGTTGGGAGCTGAAATATTTTCATGCGGTTCTAGCTGTGCTAAGGATGGGCTTTCACTAGGAGAGATCCTCGGCGATAGTGAAGCCCAGCATTTTGAACGACTGTAAGGACTCTAACTTAGTACTGCTCATATATGGTGTCATAGTTTCTTGATACGAGAAGTGCTCGAGGTATCTGCAGTTAGAAGAGAAAAGCTTAGTATGATTCCATCCGAAGGATGCCGTCAAAGCCTCTGTTTATGAAATCAATGCAGCTTTGGCGAGTGGAGTCTAAGGTTCCGTGTGAATAGTGCCGGATTGAGGAAAGACTGGGAAACCCAGCATAAGCGTGAGCGTTGTTGCTTGTGTCGGATCCGAACATTAAATATATCATTTATGCAAAGAAGGAAGAGAGTGGGGGTCAAAACTCCACTTGGGGCGTTAGAGTTGATTGAGAGTTGGGATAGACAGAGCTCCGTAAAACTCTTTATGTGTGTTTGAGTGCAAGGTGTCTGAGAGTAACAATATAAGTTGAAAGAGTAAAAGAATTACGACTCATGTCCACAACAACATTATCTAAGCCATCAACACGTATATAATGCCGGTTTTAACACGTAGTTCTGAGGTACTGAAAGGTTGAGTGACAGGGACCAAATTCGTGAACACTAATACAAGAGATCAATTTTAAAAGCCACAGACAATACATTGATTCTTATACATAAACTCTAGATCAAATGAAGATCGAATCAGACATACTATATTTTATCGGGTCCCAAAATTTTCGTTTTCTGTTATAGGAACAAGACCTGAAATTTTAAAGGACTGGGGTCAGTCGATTACATCGACACCAGTGCTCAACTGGTGCTTATTTTATCGTTTCTGAAAGGGTGAAAGGCAAAGCCGACCTCAGCATAGTTTGAACTCAGAATGTTTAAGACGTACACAATGCTGTGAGTTCACCAGCTTCTTCAACTCCCTAAACAATCCTTTCTACTATAGGCACAAAGCCTGAAATATGGGGTAAGGGAAATAGTCGATTACATCGACCCAGTACTCAACTGGTATTTAATTTATCGATACCGAAAGGATGAAAGACAAAGTCGACCTCAGCAGAATTTGAACTGAGAACGTGAAAACGAAATATCCTTTTCTACTCTAGACACAAGGCCCGAAATTTTTTTGGGGAGGGGGCCAGTCGATTAGATCGACCCGAGTACGCAACTGGTGCTTAATTTATCGACCTCGGAAGGACGAAAGGTAAAGTCGACCTCAGCGTAATTTGAACTCAGAACGTAAAGACAGACGAAATACCGCTAAGCATTTCACCTGGTGTGCTAACGATTCTGCCAACGCACCCGCTTTTTCGAATCCCAAAATAATAAAAGCAGTATTTCAACTCGTTGGCGTTATTTGAGCTCTTAACGATACGAACATTTATTAAATATAACAACTCACTTTGTCTGGTTGTCTATTGTTTCCAGGCGAAAGACCAGAAATGGAAACAGTGCGTTTGTTAATTAAAATCAACCCTGGTATGTGACTGGTATTTATTTTAACGACCTTTGGAAAGGGGGAAAGCCAAATATCGACTTCGTTGTAATTTGAGCTCAGAAGGTAGAGGGATGTTTCTAAATACGACAGCAAACAACAGCAACAACAACAATAACAACAACAACAATAACAACAATAATCACAGTAAAAAGATAACAACACAGTCTAGCCAGAAGGACAGCTATGTTGATGTTACTACGTAGAAGGGTATATACATATATATCCTTATATATATATATATATATATATATATATATATATATATCCTTATATATATATATATATATATATATATATATATATATATATATATATATATATATATATATATATATATATACACATACGTATATATATATGTGTGTGTGTGTGTGTGTGTTTATGTGTATATGTGTGTGTGTATACACATGCGCATGTATATATACATACATATACATATATATACATAAGTATGTGAGCGTGTGCATGTGTGCATATGCGTGTGTGTGTGTGTGTGTGTGTGTGTGTGTGTGTGTGTATCTGAGGAGAAGTAGAAAGAGAGGTGGAGAGACAGAGAGCGGGACAGACAGACAGACAGACAGACTGACAGACAGGCATATGGTCAAACGTACGTTGGCAGAAATGTAGTGTGTCTGTGTAAATCGTATATAAGAAATAAACAGGAACCATTTCGTGTATAAACACCCCTTTTTTTCTTTTTCTTTTTTTTTTTTCTTACTTCTCCACCATGGGCATTGGTGGGGGGAAATGAAAGACCACAGGCGATGTTTAGGGATACGTGGGTGGAAGAAAAAAAAAAAAAAGGCGGTGTCTTGCTGCCAGATCTCTTAGGGATGTGGGAACAGTGACAGTAACAACAACAACAACAACAGCAGCAACAGCAGCAGCAGTAACAACAACAAACCACGGTGAATTTCTACGCAATATATCCATCCCCCTCCATTCGTCCATTCATCCATTTATCCATCCATTCACTCAACTATTCATACATACATACATACATGCATCCACACATACTTTCATACATACATATATTTCGTACATATTGTATTTACACACACACACACACACACACACACACACACACACACACACACACACACACACACACACACACACACACACATATATATATATATATAAACGTAACACAACACGTACATATATGTACGTGTACATATGTATATTTTAGTTTACTCATATATCTGTACATCTCTCATTTATCGTTCTCACTCTATACATATATAAACATACATACACATAAAAATACACTTATCTAGCTATCTGTCTGTCTGTCTGTCTATTTGTCTGTCTGTCTATTTGTTTGTCTGTTTGTCTCTCTGTCTATCTATCAATATATATATATATATATATGTATATATATATATATATATATATATATATATATATATATATATATATATATATACAGACTGAACCCGGAACCATGTAGTTAGGAAGCAAGCTCCTTACCTCTCAGCCACGCCTACGCCTCAGTATATATATTTTGTTGTGTCTGGGGAGAGGCATTCTCTTTTAGTGTCTTAAAATTTAACACACTCACCGGTAAAATTTCCACTCATTTACTTATTCATTTTTTTCTAAAGTTTTCGTTGCGTCTTCCAACCTTTTCAGACTATTGAAAATTTTAGGAAAAATACATAAGTAAATGAGTGGAAATTTTACCGGTGAGTGTGTTAAATTATAAGGCACTAAAAGAGAATGATTCTCCCCAGACACATCAAAATATGCTTCAACACACGAACTCACATAAATAATCTTGCAAACCAAATCCCAAAACAAAGTATATATATATAATATAATATAAATAATATATATATATGTAATGTAAATAATATATATATATGTATATATATATATGTAATATAAATAATATATATATATATATATATATATATATATATATATATATATATATATATATATATATATATATATATATATATATAATATAGATAATATATATATATAATATAATGTAAATAATATATATATATGTAATATAAATAATATATATATATATATATATATATATATATATATATATATATATATATATATATATATATAATATAAATAATATATATATATATGCATGCATATATATATGTGTGTGTGTAGATGTATGTACATAAACGTATGTATATATGCATATATATATATATATATATATATATATATATACATATATATATATATATATATATATATATATATATATATATATATATATATATATATATATATATATATATATGCATATATACATACGTATATGTACATATATATATATATATATATATATATATATATATATGCATATGTGCATACGTATATATACATATATACATATATATATATATATATATATATATATATATATATATATATATATGCATATATACATACGTATATGTACATACATCTACATACACACACATATATATGCATATGTGGGCACAGGACGTCACGAAACGTGTACAACAAAACGTGTACGAATACATGGAATATGAACGATTTTTTCGAACAACGAAGGACACAAATGGAAAACAAGATAAACAACACAAAAAACGACCCTTCATCAGCTATTGGCTGTTTTTCTACTCTCGTGTTTCGAGCATTTAACAAGATACGCTTTCGATGAAACAGTTGCTCCCGCAGAGCAAATGAAATAAAATTTGGGATTTTGCGGACGGTCAAAATTGGTAACGCAAACAGGACACACACACACACACACACACACACACACACACACACACACACACACACACACACACACACACACACACACACACACACACACACATTCTTGAGTGCATAAATATATTATTTGTCATAAATAGATTCTCTGCCGTATGTAAAACAACTGTTCACCAGTTGATACAAACCTCCGTAACTTGTGGGGTGGATCACTGTCTACAGACGTAGCTGCAAATGATGAGAATATTAAAAACGAAAAAAAAAAATCAATTTTGGTAGCGTTTCAGTCAAGACTGTTTTGCCCTGCATCTTCTGTTAAGCTAAACTTTGTGAACTTTCACATTTGTAAGACGACATACGGTAAACCACATGTTTTAAACCGGTCGTTGTAACACCTGCTGCATGGTTACATATTCCATAGGGTTACAGACGAAGTTATATCACTACCACATTAGTTACACTCCTATTTAACTGGTTAGTAGAAAATTATTTTGATAATCGGGTAATTAAGGACAGTCGTTAATTCCACCAACCAATTAGTGGGCACCGTTTCTTTATTCCTTCTGGCGTTCGTAGCCGGAGCAACCAAGTTCTTGTATGTTCAGCTGGTCTTCGATTATAAGATATAAATACACACAGATAGGAGCTAGCATGGCTGTATGGTGTCTTCTTCTTGAACCGACCAAAGTCTCGTAAGTGGATTTGGTTGACGGAAACTGAAAGAAGCCCGTCGTATATATATATATATATATATATATATATATATATATATATATATATATATATATATATATATACATATATATATCTAAGTATTGATATTAGCATTTCAAAGTTCGTTTCGGCATTTTTCATTTTCTGCCGACTGAAACTGCGCTTGCGTGGTGGATTTTGAAAAAATTATAACATATAAAGATGGGACACGTGCTATTGGTCTCATAATTATAGGCTACTCTTTGATGGCTCGGTTACTGATGAGAATTTGTCTAGTAAATTATTTTATTTACTAAAAAAATTCGTAACCTATAGGTCTAACCATAAAAACAAAGTAAAAGTTTTTATTTTTTCATTCCCTTTGAAATTGCTCAAATTTTGTGGTTTTCGGTCGTTTTAACTGTTTCCTAGCGTGTAGTGCCTGTTATAGATAATTTCTCTTTGTTTAAATGTATACTATTTTATATTGAATAATATGTCGTCTATTGACTTTTTATACATGCTACGACATTTTACCATTTTACGGAATCAACAAATAAACTGAGAAGGCGAGGTAGCTTTAATCCTGGGCAACGGAGTGAGAAACGTCACCGATGAGGATTAATTTGATTCGAAATCACCGTGATATGGTGCCCTCGCTTGCATAGGGAGCTATTCTCCTTTGTCAGTCTATAGACTGACAAAGTGTTTTTCTAACAAAAGATGTTCTCTTCATGGCTAAGAGTTGTTTTAACTCTTATTTCTGGCAATGCTGGTGCTTAGTTGTACCCTTAGTCACTTTGAGTGACGCTTGTACTTCTGCCTTTTTTGGTTCAAAATGCGACTAGCCACTTTAATAATAATAATAATAATAATAATAATAATAATGATAAGGCGCAGGAGTGTTTTTGTGTACGTTCGCTGCTTTCTTTCAAGGAATCTAATGCTCTTAGCTTAGTTTTTTCTTGGGGCTGGCCAGATTGGAGCAATATCGAGAATAACCAGCCGAAATTGCAAGGATAATCTGGATCTCGACTAAGGAAAGAAAACTCCGAATGACCTGTCCTTGTTTCCTTGTATCGTCTATCTGGATGTTTTGTCCCTTTCTTGTATCACGTAACTGTCTGGATGTTTTGCGTCTTTGTCCCATTCTGTATTATTTATATATATAGCGGCATACGTACACCTTGTCTCTTATATATATATATATATATATATATATATATATATATATATATATATATATATATATATATATATATATATATAGAGAGAGAGAGAGAGAGAGAGCATACCACTTCTAGAACATCGGTTTTAAATCTCTAATTCGGACTTACTTTACGCTGATATTAGTTCAGCGTGTGATTTCGAGTCGTACATAACAGAAGCCACTTGGTTCCACCAAACAGGTGACATTTGTTATTTAGAGATGTTCTACAGTTTTTAGGCTACATACCATCTATTATTACTGTCCATACTTCTTAATGTCGTAACAGAAGTTTTTGTTCACAACATTTGTGCTAGTTGGATGAGACTCAGATACCTACAAGCACTGAAGCCGCATGCAGAAAAGACAGCCATAAATTGAATTTTACATAAATTTAATATTACTGACCAAACAGCGGTGAAGACTGCATAAAATTGCTAAAATCAGGTTCCATTGCATATCTACCACAAGCATCACTTGAAAGCTAATGAGACGCGTCGACACAATAGAAATAGAAGTGGTTTAAAATGTAACTGGCAGAAACTCATCAACGTAATACACATTTAGATAACACTATTCGCATTTTACATTACTCTGAAGAACATCTTGCAGCAAAAACAATAAAGATAACAGAAGAGGTGACGCAATAAGATTACAACAAATTTCTGTTGACACTAAACAACACACATTAACTTACGCACCCATATATATATATATATATATATATATATATATATATATACACACACACGCACGCACACACATACACACACACACACACACACACACACACACACATACATATATATATATATATATATATATATATATATATATTTATATATATACTCACCAAGATAACTAGAACTTCGCTCTAGCCATCTCCTTCTGTTCAACACACCTAACTACCTCAAACACATGGTAAACAATCCCATCACTATCCTGATAATCATCAATAAAATGCGCCAAGACTGCAATAAATAAACGAGGACAAGTTTATGTCTCCATTCATAAACATAAACTGAGGAAAGTCTATATTGTTGATGTTCTTTAACCCCAGGTTAGCCCTGATCCAGTAGACCTATGATTAAAGATTAATGGTGATCACACTATCTTTCAGCCAGGCATTGTGTATCTAGGAGTACCTTATTTAACTTATCCTTCCTTGTTGTGTTGCCCCCATTTCAGTTATGACCCAACAGACCTATAGCCAAAGGTCTGCCCGTCATGATCATCCTACATTTTGTATTCAGGTGAAGTATATTAAGGACTACATCTTTAAATGTGTTCTTCCTTATTTTTGCCGCTTAGTCCCGGGTTAATCCAAGCATTATGTTTTATATACAGATTCAGTATATCTAGAACTTCATTATCTAAAATGTCCTTCCATTTCTAAGAGGATACAATGGGAATTTGATTGCTATTCCCGACATATCAATCGTGTGTATAGAATCACTATCACTGGTTTTCCAAAAGAACGGAAAGGTGTGATAGGTGATTATGAGAGCCAGGATCGATTTATGATGAGGAAAATCGAAGAAAAAAACTGACTCTATGCAAGAGAAAGAAAATATTATAAGAAAGTATAGGAGAAGATATCACATGGCTGGATAACAAATACCTTGCATTTAGCCAAGGATAGCAGAATGAAACGGTAACATATAGGTCGAGGTCGATCTTAATGTACTCAAGGGAGAGAACCTCATCAGAAATAAGCTGTAAATTAACAATGGTATTCCACTTGGGGATTCATTGTTGCTCTACTCTTTTATTTGGAACTGGTATCGTTGAGTGAATGAGTCCGAGAGTTGAGAAAACATCTGGCAACACAATGAAAGGAGGTGCCTTATTCTTGGTGGATAAATTGGAGCTGTTTGTTACATCAAATAACTCTAGGGAATCGGTATTCGAGAAACAGTCCAAACGGTCGGCAAAGATATAAGGATGGTATTCGGAACAGAAAAAATGTGTCAGGGCCACGTCAACATAAAAGGCCGCAGGAAAAAAAAACAAAAAAAAAAGGAAAAAAATAAACGATACAAAACAAAAGGCAAACAAGGCATTATTGGAACCGTTAAAGAATGAAGAATTTCGGGAACTTGAAACTCAGGAAGCAAGCAAGTTTCTAAGAGTGTTGGAGGCAAATCAAATCAAACTTAAAACTAGCGACATCATTGCTAAGACCGTCAGTAAATTTCAACAACTATCATTTAAATCTTTTTTTTTTGTTAGTAACATTGAGCATTAGTCGTTGATAATGGTGAACTTTCAAATGTATGCCTACGAAGAGGGTACTACTTTTATGCATTTTCAAATTAGAAATAATACAGGCAATTATGATGAGAGTTGTAGTTCGCTTGAAGCATTGTAGTATAGTGGAATAATAAATGAAATGTGAACTAAGAAAAGCTTTTAACAATGCAGAAAGTTTAAAAACTTCATTTTATATTTCGGGCGTAAAGGTCTATCTTCGGAAGAATACAGTCAAAGAAATTTATATTTACATTTATACTGCCATTTTAGATAGCCAGATGGGTAGCGATGGGCAGTTGTGATGAGGATGAAGATGATGATGACGATGATGATGGTGATGGTCATGATGATGATAATCTTTTCTACTCTAGGCACAAGACCTGAAGGTTTGAGAGGAGGACTGGTCGATAACAGCGAACCCAGTACTTATATTATCGACCCTGAAAGGATGAAAGGCAAAATTTATTTTGGCAGAATTTGAACTCAGACTGTGAAGCCGGATGAAATGATCATAAGCATTGTGCCGCGCGTACTAACGATTCTACCAGCTCATCACCTTAATAATAATAATAATAATAATAATAATAATAATAATAATAATAATAATAATAATAATAATAATAACAATAGTAATAATAAAAAGTCTTGAAGAGAGGCAAAATCAAATATATGGACGGGCTAGCGATACCGTCGGGGAAGGTTATGAAGCAGATAGAAAAGACGGGCTATAAGTACTTGGGGATATTGGAAATGGATAAATTGATGGAGAAAGAAATGACAGAAAAATTTAAGGTGGAGTACTTGCGCAGACTGAGACTGATCCTTAAGTCGAAATTAAACGGATGGAATAAAATTGAAGCTATAAACATCTGGACGGTTTCACTTCTTAGATATGGAACAGGGGTACCTTAGTTCACTGGTAGTGATCAGCTGACACTAGTACATCTCCAGCGTTAGAAGCTGTGTAAAGGCAATAATAATAATAATAATAATAATAATAATAATAATAATAATAATAATAATAATAATAATAATAATAATAATAATAATAATGATAATAATAATAATAATGATAATAATAATAATAACAATAATAATAATAATAATAATGATAATAATAATAATAATAATAATAATATCAGACATTTCAGATCTCAGACAAAAATCATGCCTCCTCATCGAAATAACTCCCAATCGATATTAACGTATCTGTCAAGACCTACCAAAAACTGAGCAAATATAAAGAACTTGAAATAGAAATTGGCAAAATGTGGAACCTCGATACTAAAACAATACCTTTTGTCAAAGGTGCCAAAGGAATGGTTGCAATAATGGCTGATTGCTACCTATTTCAGATACCAAAAAATCCCAAAATGGAAGAAATTCAAAAAATTGTGCTCATGGAAACTGCTCATAACCTACGAAAAATATTGTCTGTGTAATCCCCAAAACATTTTAATCTGTAAACATTGTCAAATGTACTTTTAAACGTACTTAATAGTAGAAACCGTTTACGGTCATCTTAAGATCTCTCTTTCATATAATCAAATTACTTTTAAAACAAACTTCTGATTTTCGTATGTTTTGACAGACGTTCTCTAGAACAATACTCAGTGCAAAACCAAAAATATGGCCCCCTAGTCATAACACCAACTTGAACTTCTAACCCCTTGTCTCTTGAGGTCTCTGGGTGAAACTTGGAGTCAACATGTACAAATACAAAACAAAAACCAAACATATAAGATAATAATAATAATAATAATAATAATAATAATAATAATAATAATAATAATTATAATAATGATAACAACAACAACAAAAGGGGAAACAAGGAAAGAAATACAAAAAGGACTTGAAGAAGAATTACGCAAGAATGGACTATACAATCAATTCTATATAGCCTCAAAATAGGTTGCTGGAAAGAATAGATGGGATTGGCCGATGAAAGAAACACTAAAAATGAGACCGAGAGCCCTTTATTAGTAGCGCAAAAACAAGCTTTGGCCACGAATTAGAGGATAACCTTAGGAATGTGCGAGTGTTTCTGCTGTACCGCATCGGCAATAGAGCGGATGAAACCATTACCCATATCACGAACGAATGCCCTAGCTCTGCCCAAAACAACTATAAGTTGTGGCGACACGATCAGATAGCAAAAGTGCGACACTAGGAACTGTGCGGAAAGTGGAGGCTAGAGAAAGGCAAGACATAGTATGATCACAAACCGCAGAGAGTGGCGGAATCGGAAAGTAGCAAAATCCTTTGGGACTTCCCAATCCACGCAGATCAGGTGCTAGAGCATAACAGACCGGACCTAGTGGTGGTGGACAAGGTGCACCACATATGCTATACAGTCGATGTTGCATGTCCCTTTGACCCACGAGTGGTCAAGACGGAAGTCGAAAAGATAGATATATACAACCCTCTTAAGTATGAAATACCCCGGCCATGGAAAATGAAGAAGGTGAAGATAGTGCCAATTATTGTTAGGTCCTTGAGAACAGTATCAGAAGGCATCAAGAGATATATGAAAGAAATTGGAATAGAGTGCCCAGTAGAGCTCTTACAAAAGGTTTGCCTCCCTGGCACGGCCAGAATAATCAGGTAAGTATTAGATAGCTGAAAAGAATGGATAGCATGGTACCGTAGGGTGCAGGTAGCAAGCCCGCTACGCATGTAAGACTCTAGGAGTTCCAACAAAACCTACACATCAGAAAATGATGTGCAGAATTTGTGGACAAAATGGTGAAAACGTATGGCATATTACCAGTCAATGTACGCCACTAACCCAAAAGGAATATAAGAGACGCCATAACAATATAGCAAGGCTTGTCCATTGGACACAGAAAAATATTGGTACGACCATAAACTCGAAGGCATCATTGAAAATAATAATGCAAAGTTCTGGGGCATTTGTGCATTTACGGCGAGTAACAACTACAATGATAATAGCAATAATTTTAACAACAACGATGATGATGATGATGATGATGCTGATGACGAAGATGACTACGACGACCATGGTGATGTTTATTTCATTTATTTTCCTCGAGGGATACGAATGAAGTGGACATTACAGAGACAGTTTACAAAAAGTGCGGAGGTTTACACAGAATCGAGAAGAGTTAAAAAGATTAAGATAAGAAAAGTCAACAGGATAAACAAACAGAACTCAGAGAGGAAGACCTTCACTTAGGGTCACTCAAGGCCCCACACAGATGCAATGTCGCCCTGACTAGCAATGGAAAGTGCTTCCTGTCTGTCATTATGTAACCTACAGGTCCATGGTGAAATTATATCCATTCACTCGCGCCATTTTCTCAAATTTACTGAAGGGAAACATCTTCCTGATTCACTTCACAATGATGATGATGATAATGATGATAAAGACGACGACGTCGTTAATGATGGGGATGATGGTGATGAGGCGCAATGGTCCAGTGGTTAGGGCAACGGACTCGCGGTCATAGGATTGCGGTTTCGATTCCCAGACCGGGCGTTGTGAGTGTTTATTGAGCGAAAACACCTAAAGCTCCACGAGGCTCCGGCAGAGTGTGGTGGCGACCCCCTGCTGTACTCTTCCACCACAACTTTCTCTTATTTCCTGTTTCTGTTGTGCCAGTAATTCAAAGGGTCAGCCTTGTCACACTGTGTCACGCTGAATCTCCCCGAGAACTACGTTAAGGGTACACGTGTCTGAGGAGTGCTCAGCCACTTGCACGTTAATTTCACGAGCAGGCTGTTCCGTTGATCGGATCAACTGGGACCCTCGACGTCGTAAGCGATGGAGTGCCAACAACAACGATGGTGATGATGAGGAAGAGGGGGAGGAAATAGATGAGGAGGATAGCAATTTCTGTTAATTGCACGAGACCACATAATTCCTGCGGCAGAAGTTCCATCGCCCCCGGTACTTAACATGTACTTCAACAGGACTTGAACTCACAAAATAAAACAACAAAACTAGATACCAGCTGCCGTAATGATTGTTTCGTCCAGAGACAAGGCCTGAAATGCTGGGGAAGTATATCGACACCAATATCTGACTTGTACATTATTTATTGATTCTGCGAAGACAAATAACAAACTTGACCCTCCGTGAGATTCGAACTCAGGACGTAAAGTGCGGAAAAAGTCAGTGCAATTTGTAATAGTTTATTCGAAGCACTAAGAAGAAGAAGAAGAAGAAGAAGATGATGATGATGATGATGATGATGAAGAAGAAGAAGAAGAAGAAGAAGAAGAAGAAAAAGAAGAAGAAAAAGAAGAAGAAAAAGAAGAAGAAGATGATGATGATGATGAAGAAGAAGAAGAAGAAGAAGAAGAAGAAGAAGATGATGATGATGATGATGATGATGAAGAAGAAGAAGAAGAAGAAGAAGAAGAAGAAGAGGAAGAAGAAGAAGAAAAAGAAGAAGACGAAGAAGAAGGAAGAAGAAGAAGAAGAAGAAGAAGAAGAAGAAGAAAAAGAAGAAGAAGAAGAAGAAGAAGAAGAAAAAGAAGAAGAAGAAGAAGAAGAAGAAGAAGAAGAAGAAAAAGAAGAAGAAGAAACAATGGAAAAGGAAGAAGAAAAGAAGAGGAAGTAGAGGTAGGGGAAAAAAGAACTAATAGTAGTAGTAGGAGGAGGAGAAGAGGAAAAGGCAGAGAAAAAAGGAGATGGAAGACGAGAGCCAGAGGAGAGGAGGAGGAGGTACGAGGAGAGGAAGATGATGAAGAAGATGAAAAAGGAAAAGGAGGAGGAGATGAAGAAGATGGAGAAGAAGTAATGGAAGAAGAAAAGAAGGGGAAGTAAAAAAAAGAAGCAGAAGTAAAAGGAAAGAAGAGAAAGAATTAGAAGTTGGGGGTAAAAAAGAAGCATATAGTTGTAGTAGTAGGAGGAGGAGGAGGAGGAGTAGGAAGAGGAGAGAGAGTAGGGAGAGGAGGAGGAGTTGAAGAAGAAAGAATAGACCGGGAGGAGGAGGTGGAAAAGAAGCTAAAGAAGCGGTGCAAGAACAAAATAGGAGGAAGTAAAAAAAGTAGATAGAAATAGATAGATAGATAGATAGATAGATAGATAGATAGATAGAGAGAGAGAGAGAGAGAGAGAGAGAGAGAGAGAGAGAGAGAGAGTGGGGTATTATGGTTCAAAAGTTTCTGGCAGACATTGTGGTGCAATTGTAATTTTATAGTTTCTGATTAATGATAAAATAAAGAACATAAAGTACTTCAAAACATCTTTTGACCATTGTTGTTGTTGTTGTTGTCGGTGGTGGTGGCGGTGGTAGGGTTGCGTTCGTTGTTGGGCTTGATATCATCGTTGTCGCTGTTGTTGTTATTATTCTGTATGTTGTTGTTGTTGTTGCTTGTAGTTTTGCGGCGTTGGTGATGATGATGATGATGATGTTGTTGTTGTTACTGTTATCGTTCGCGAGGTTGATAATGCTGAAGGTTATAATGAGAAAATTGATAGCGTTAATGAACATGTCGGTGTTGATGATAATGACGGCGGCGGTGATTTACATATAATGTTGATGTATTAGTAATAGTAGAGGTAGCTATAGCACTAACAAGTTCTGATGATAATAATAATAATAATAACAATAATGATAATAATAATAATAATAATAATAGGGCTGATTACTACCTAGCTCAGATACCAGGAAACCCCAAAATGGCTGAAGTTCAAAAGATAGTGCTCATGGGAACTGCCCATATCCTACGTAAAATACTGTCTATGTGATCTCAAATTTTGAAACAAACACATAATTTTCTTATGGTTTCTTAAACATTCTCTAGAACAACACTATGTACAAATCCAAATATATGGTACCCTAGGCATAAGACCTACATGAACTTCTAACTTGTCTCTTGAGGTCTCTGGGTGAGACTTGGATCCAACTTGTACAAATGCAAAACAAAAGTCAAACATAAAATAATAATAATAATAATAATAATAATAATAATAATAATAATAATAATAATAATAATAATAATAATAATAATAATAATAATATGCAATACCAGGCAGTGACTCTCATGGCTCCTGATCTTAACTGATTGGAATTGTTAACATGTACATGTTTTGTCCTGGTGTAAAAGATGGGCTACAATCAATATTTTGCCCTGGGTCCGTCATTGGGGTTTCCTACTGCGCTTGAGTTGGGTTTGCCTCGAAAGCGACCTGCACACAGGAGCGGCCAAGCGTCGGAGAGTACCGAGCTCGATCGACCCGTCCTTGTAGGCCCTCCGCTGAAGCTAGGCTGTAGTGGCGATCGTACTTACTAGAACCCGCAGATTTGCTCGTCAGTTGTTGGGCCTTAACCATTTGAGCATGTCCCCAGGTGGTTGGCGATATGTACATCTCTGATCACGAACAGGAGTAGTGAGGTGGGGAGGGCATCATAGCCACGAGTTAAGAGGGGTTCTTTCAGGGTTTGAATTACTCGCCTCTGGAAAGAGGGGTGTTTCCTCCAGTATCCTTAAACAACCCTTATGTAGGGACCTATTGAGTGCCATGGACTACTCGGCCTGAAGGAAATTTTAACTGGGTCCCACCTGCAAGGTCATGCGCTGTTAATCTTGATATGAGATCATCATGTCGCGCACATATGGTTGTGATGCATGTGCCTGGTGTACCCTTATCAGACGGGTAGTCATGATGGGTATAATGGGCTTCGTATATTTTACCCCAGTGTCACTTTGATGGCATGCACTGCTCTTTCACTCATTAACAACAACAACAACAACAACAACAACAATAACACAATTAATAATGATTCCAAAATTTTGGCACAAGGCCAGAAATTTAGGGGCAAGGGATAAGTCGATTACATCGACCCCAGTACTCAGCTGGTACTTTTTTATCGACCCCGAAAGGATGAAAGGTAAAGTCGACCTCGGCGGACGGGCAAAAAACCACCAAACATTACGCTCGGCGTGCTAACGATTCTGCTAGCTCACCGCCTTAATAATAATAATAATAATAATAATAATAATAATAATAATAATAATAATAATAATAATAGTAATAACGATTTCATTTATTTGTCACAAGGGCGAAGGATGAGGGGGACCATACAAAGACAACATAAAGTGTCGGGGTTTACATATAACGAAATGATAAGAAAAGGAAAGAAAGAAAGTATACACGGTATACACTGAAAAAGAAGGGACATATGAATAACATACAAAGGTTTTAAAAAATGTGGTAGGGAGGATGATAGAGATGTGGCCCGCCTCATACAAGATGACCTCTATGGATAATCGAGGGACCCCACTGTCCGAGATTTTCCTGACCATCAAGAGCAACTGTCCTCTCCAATTCCTTCTCTCCGATTCACAGGTCTACACTTAGAGAGGTACCATCCACTCTTGCCATTTTCGTAACTTTCACCCGCCTTTCAATAAACTCACTCGAGGAAAGCATTTCCCTCTCCACTCTCAATTTTCTTTTCAAGTGAAACTTGAAGAAGTCAATGAGTGCTCTACCAAAGAGGAATGTATCTGAACTCATGCATTTCAGCCTTGTCCACCAAACAAGCTCTTTCGCCACAGCCACCAGGCAAAGGAAAACTGCTTTGCCTGCCCGATTGAAGAAGGGCCGCGGTGCGATCATCACTACAGTCCCGGCCGACAGACGGATCCGTCCCTCACAGGACAGTAGCTGTGCAACATAACCCTACATCAACAATGTCCGGACACTGAACGAAGACGTGCAGACCGGTTTCGTCACTCTAAGCGTACCTCGGACAAGCTCGTCTGACAGCACATCCGTGTCTGTAGAGTTTATCTCGAACTGGTAGCCACCACCCAACCCCACCCCGGTAGCACTGCCAGGTCAAGGACATCTGGGAATTATCCATGATAGTTCCCGACCGGAACCTCCTCCGGAACAGACTAGCCAGGTCGTTTTCATTGGCACCTAGTGTCTTCCCGAGAACGTCGTCGCATGATAATAATAATAATAATAATAATAATAATAATAATAATAATAATAATAATAATAATAATAATAATAATAATAATGATAATAATAATAATAATAATAATAATAATGATAATAATATGCATGGTCGCAGCTTTGAGCTGAAACTGATAAAAGAATAAAAGAATAATACCAAACACTGGCTCTCATGGCTTCGGATCTTAACTGATTGGAATTATTATCATGCACAAGTTTTGTCTGAGTGCCACAGATTTGCTTATGAGTTGTCTGACCCCAACCATTGGAATATGTTCTTTAGTGGCTGACGATATGTGTTTAGCAGGGAGAGTTAATTAAGCGAGAACATTGTTGTTGATGGTGTTGAATGAGTGATCTGCAGCTGGGTCACCAATTTAGTAAGAGAGTTTGTTCAGTATGAGAAAATGCTACGATGTGTATGTATGGCACGACTCCAATAGGTATAGAAATATGGCAAGAGATGTAGTCTTTGTGTTTTAAAAAATATACCTTTATTACTGCAAAGTTAATACAGGTAGAGCCAGCCAAATGCTCACAAATAAAAGGTAGCAAAAAAATGGCTGTTTGCAAATATAAAGTTAAAACGAAAAATTAACCCTTGTGAATACAAGTTTCTATGTAAATGAGCTGTGGAACGTGTAAAATCCCCATCTCTGACCACGAGCAGGAGTAGCTGGGGTGCATCATAACTATGAGATGAGAGGGATTCTTTTGGGGTCTGGAAAGACGGGTGTTTCGTTCATCATCCTTAAACAACCTTCATTCATGCTAACGATTCTTATTTCTTTATTGCCCACAAGGGGCTACACACAAAGGGGACAAACAAGGACAGACAAAGGGATTAAGTCGATTATATCGACCCCAGTGCGTAAATAGTACTTATTTAATCGACTCCGAAAGGATGAAAGGCAAAGTCGACCTCGGCGGAATTTGAACTCTGAACGTAGCGGCAGACGAAATACCGCTAAGCATTTCGCCCGGCGTGCTAACGTTTCTGCCAGCTCGCCGTCTTCAACGCTACTAATAATAACAGTACTAGTAATAGTATTAACAAGAGCACTCAGAGAGCGCAAACCACCGCCAAGGCAACACCAACGTCCTCTCAACGATTAGCCAACGATGATTTTTGAAATGAGAATATCTGCTCTCACAAACGAGAATATTAAAAATAAACCCGACAACTCTCAAAAATTAAGTAAGAAAAAAACCGTAAAAATAATCCCAAATCTTTGTCCGGTTTCTGATCGATCCCAATGATAGTCATGGAATGTGAAGGTGGCTGCAGAAAATTTAGTAACATTAATAAATAGTTTATCCTTATCTAATACAAGCGAAAGGTAACACATTCACCATTCAAAATAGAAAGACTTGAAAGTTAACGTAAGATCGTAATCATGTAAAATAAAATAAATATAACAAATAATCCAGAATCCTTATCCGATACCAGATTGATCCCAAAATCTAATCACTTCGTGCCAGTCACGATGCCAAACATCCCTGAAAGTTTCATCCGAATCCATCCAGCGGTTCTTAAGATATCTTGTCCACGGACAGACAAGCAAACAAACGCGACTGAAAACATTACCTCCGCCTTAGCGAAGGCGGAGGTAATAATAGCGGTACTAGTAATATTAACTGTAGTAGCTGCTGCAGTATTAGCTGTTACGGCAGCAGCGTTACAAGTAGCAGTAGTAGTAGAGGCAGTACGAACAGCAGTAATAGCGGCAGCAGCAACATGGTAGTGGTAGTAGTAGTAGTAGTAGTAGTAGTAGTAGTAGTAGTAGTAGTTGTTGTTCTTGTTCTTGTTATACTTTGATCTGCAATCACAAATAACATATTACTATTATGTAAAGACAGAAGTTCGATACACAAAGATAGCGTAAGAAGATGGAAAAAGCTTAAGTTATCCGTTCTGCCCTTTGAAAACACTGGAAAACTTTTCGTCGGACCGATAAAAAACAGAGAGGAGAAAGGAGTGGGTCAGAACGGCGATCGGGGAAGATATATTACAAAACAATACAATGCTATAGCTACAATGAAGGCGAGTGATAAACAGACAAATAGAGAGAGAGAGAGAGAGGGGGGGAGTGAGGGTGAGAGGGAGAGAGAGAGAGATTGGTGAGAATGTGACGGAGGTAGGAGGCATAGAGTTGAAGTAGGTGCTCGTTTAGTGGTGATCCAAGGAGAGTAGGATTATTAGATGAAGAGAGTTTGGTGTGAGACGATGGGAATCGGGTACTGGAACTATGCGTGTGTGTGTGTGTGTGTGTGTATAAGTGTATGAGTGTATTGTTATGTGTGTGTGTGTGTGTGTGTATAAGTGTATGAGTGTATTGTTATGTGTGTGTGTGTGTGTGTGTGTGTGTGTGTGTGTGTGTGTGACAGTTATGAATTCTCTGTGAAGTTACAAGTCTACGTCGATATAGGCAGCTATACCTCACATATGCAATAGACATACATACTTACATACATACATACATACATACATATATATATATGCATACATATACATATATATATATATTTTTATATATATATATATGTGCACACACACACACATATATATATATATATATATACATACATATATATATGCGTATCTATATGTATGTGATATGTATATGAATGTATGTACGTAAGCAAGCGTATGTATGTATGTATGTATGTATGTGTGTATGTATGTGTGTGTGTGTGTTTCTCTGTGTGTGAGTGTTTGTGTGTGTGTATGTCATATAGACAAAACGTTATAAAGTCTAAAAGAAACACGGATAGATATAAACTGATATATATATATATATATATATATATATATATATGTGTGTGTGTGCATATATATATATATATATATATATATATATATATATATATATATATATATATACATATATATATATATATATATACATACATATATATATATATATATATATATATATATATATATATATATATATATATATATATATATATATACATATATATATATATATATATATATATATATATATACATATATATATATATATATATATACATATATATATATGTATATATTGGCTAAACTGGCAATATGACCATCCCCAAGTACAACAACATATATATATATATATATATATATATATATATATATATATATATATATATATATATATATATATATATATATACATATACATACCTACATACCTACATACACATACATATGCAAAGTGAGGAAGGAAGAGGGGGAGAGAGAAAAGAAAGGAGTAGAGGAGTAGAGAAGGAAAACGAGAGATAGACACAACGATATCTTTTCACAAATCACTTAGAAAACCCTGGTTGCTTTCTTCTCGTTTTAAGATAATTCTCTTTCACCGAAAGACCTGAGCCGCAATATTCTCCTGTGTCGAATGAGACAAATTAAATCGCTTTTTATAGTTTTCTGTTTTTGCAGAGCAATTGCGTTAACTGTATGCTTGAAGTTCCTAGAACTGCGTTTCGGGTAATGTTGATATTGTTGTTTCCTTTATTGCTTTTTTGTTAATGTTATTGTTGTTGTTGCTCTTTAGAGTCTTCGTAGCCGTTGCTGCTCTTATGTAAATTATTCTTGAAGATCATATAGCTGCGTTGTTGATATTGCGGTTGATCTTACTGGATTACCGTAACAGCAGCAGCAGCAGCAGCGGCAGCAGCAGCAGTGGTAGCAATGGTAGTAGTAGTAGTAGTAGTAGTAGTAGTAGTAGTAGTAGTAGTAATAGTAGTGGTAGTAGTAGTAGTAGCAGCTGTTGTTGTTGCTGTTGGTTGTCGTTGTGGCTGTTGTTAGCGTTCTTGCTACTTCCTTCACGCACACACACATACACACATACACACATACACACACACACACACATACACACACACACACACACACACACACACACACACACATTAGATCTGCAAGCTGGTTCAAGCAAATGTGGGCGTCATGTTCTTATACATGCAAACGTAAATGCACAACATCTCTCTTGATGTCAATACACACTGACACATACACACACACACATGCATACACACACACACACACACACACACACACTCACACACACACATACGCAATCAAATACACATGCACAAAGAAGCCCGTGTCATCATTTCGGCCGCTTGTATTCGCGATAGTGCTCTTTCGCTCATTATCCATCATTCACAGGCACGTAAACGTCATTGAAGCTACCGAGTTTGACTTCTTTCTTTTTTTAACCAGCATCTCCTTTTCTGAGGATCGAACGCTGGAGCTGGCGCATTATTGTGCCAGCACCTGAATTTTTAGCATCCAATTCAGTTTCTTCTATCCAGAAACCTGTGTCCGTTATATTGTGATCAAGTTCTGTTCTACTAGTCCTATATACCAATACATACATATACACGAATGCATACATACATACATACATACATACATACATACACACATTCCTGGAATTTTCAATGGCCGGATAACTGAAGAGATGTTGGCGTAGGCTCCCACCCCGGCATCCGAAACTCGGAGTTTTATCATGGCTACCGAATAATTGTCACATATTTTTACAGATAAATTCCTCTATTTACATAATATCGAGGTCTCTTTCGTTCTTTTGTTGTCCTTCCTATCAATATATATATATATATATATATATATATATATATATATATATATATATATAATATAATATAGGATAAAATCTTTATAAGAATTTATCAAGTAGTCAGCGTGAAAAAACCTCATAATGAAAAAAACTCATCATTTTTTTCCTAAATATATATAATTTATATAAGGGCATTAACTATATAGTAACTATATAGTAATGCCTCACGCTCAGAGGGACTAAATAAGTAAAAAACTACCAAAAAATAAGCAACATATTTACCGAAAGCGAGGAAATGCAGCTTTCAAAATTAATCTCTTAAAAACATTTAACTTAATTATATATATATATATACATATATAATAGAAATATACTAAAAAAAAACAAAATACAAACTATACGTGGAAATGTAAGGAGAAAGTAAGCAGAAAAATAAGAGAAAATGCACATTAGAAATCAAAAAGAAGGTAAGGCTTTTTATGAAAAGTAACGATATATATACAATTAGATGAACTGAGGTAGGAATAAAGGTAATAAAAGTCATTATTGTGAATTGTTAAAGAATTTACAAGCATACCGGTTTCGTAATATTACTAGTCATTGCTTTCAGTATACAGCGAATTCTGAACGGTGTCAAGTCTATATATATATATAGACACACGCACATATATATATATATATATATATATATATATATATATATACATTTTTATGCGCCCTTTTTCAAGCCTAGCCAGGCTCATGGGCCCGGTTTCCCGGTTTCTATGGCATATGTGTTCCCCCCAGCTGGATCGGATGCCGGTCCATCGCAGCGTTACTCAAGAAACAGGAAGAAAGAGCGAGAGAAAGTTGGGGCGAGAGAGTACAACAGGGGTCGTATATATATATATATATATATATATATATATATATATATATATATATATATATATATATATATATATATATATATATTTATATATATACATGTGTGTATATAAATATGTATCCATAGATGTTTATATAGATTTGTATATATGTACGTGTATGTATGTATGTATGTATGTATGTATGTAAGTATGTATGTATGTATGTATGTAAGCATGTATGTATGTATGTATGTATGTATGAAGACTATACTTATACATAAATATTCTCGTACATAAAAAATCCATTTTTTCACAAATTCACACACAAGCGTCCGGGTATAAAAATGTATAGATAAGTAAAGTAGAAAATGGAACTTCGTCGATTTTAACGATGATTATTCTAGTTCTTTAATCCGTTGATCAGCTCCTCATCGTCTTAGAGTCTTAGCAGCTAAGTATCTTATAGTCACGTGGGCCCCTATTCTAAACCTCATGCAAAATCAGCACGACTTGGTATGAGAAAGGCGACGAGCTGGCAGAAACGTTAGCACGCCGGGCGAAATGCTTAATGGTACTTCGCCTGTCTTTACGTTCTGAGTTCAAATTCCGCCGAGGTCGACTTTGCCTTTCATCCTTTCGGAGTCGATAAATTAAGTACCAGTTACGCACTGGGGTCGATGTAATCGACTTAATCCTTTTGTCTGTCCTTGTTTGCCCCCTCTATGTTTAGCCCCTTGTGGGCAATAAAAGAAATAAGAAACGTTGGTACACCGGGCGAAATGCTTAGCGGTAATTTGTCTGCCGCTATGTTCTGAGTTCAAATTCCGTCGAGGTCGACTTTGCCTTTCATCCTTTCGGGGTCGATAAATTAAGTACCAGCTGCGTACTGAGGTCGATCTAAAAGTAGATACTGACGATCTTACCTACTTAGTCGGATTGAACGCAGTACCTTGAGATTGCGAAGAGCACTTCTTGACTCCTCAATAAACACATTTGGTGCAGGCATGGCTGTGTAGTTAATGAAGCATGTTTTACAACCATGTGGCATCGGGTTCAGAATCGCTACATGGCACCTTGAGCAAGTGTTTTCTGCTGTAGCCTCGGGCAGACAATTGTCTTGCAATTGAATTTGGTGAACGGAAACTGTGTGAAAACCCGATAGATAGATAGATAGATAGATAGATAGATAGATAGAAAGATAGATAGATAGATAGATGTACGTGTGTGTGTGTCGTTGTCTCTCCTCTCCACTTGACAACCGCTGTTGGTTTGTTTACGTCTCCGTAAATTAGTGCTTCTGCATGAGACCGAAAGAATACGTAACAGACTGAAAAAAATAAATAAATGAAATAAAAAAGAACTACTCAAAACATTAGCACTGGGGTTGATTTGTTCGACTGAGATCTTTCAAAGGAGTGCCCCAGCATGGTCGCAGTCCAATGACTGACATAAGTGAAAGATAAGGATGAAGATAAACATACAAGCAAACACTTACATACATTCACAACCACCCACCCACGAATATATATGTGTGTGTGTATGTGCGTATATGTATATATACCTATAAATATATGTGTGTGTATATATATATATATATATATATATATATATATATATATGAGTGTATGTGCGTGTGTGTGTGTGTATGTGTAAATATCTCTATAAATATATATATATATATATATATATATATATATATATATATATATATATATATATATATATATATATATGTATATATATGTATATATATATATATATGTATATATATATGAGTGTATGAGCGTGCGTGCGTGAGTGTGTGTATGTGTGTGTATGATGATGATGATGATAGTTGTGGGGTGACGGTGGGGGTAGGAGGCCTTCGTCGTGTTTTCTGGTAGTCTATTGATAGTAGAAGAGCGAAATGTTGGTAGGTAAGGGGCGAACGTGGGTGGGGGCGGGGGTAAGCATCTTTTTATCTGATAAGTAAGCATGTTGTCTAGAGCCTTATTCCTAAGATGTAAATAGGTGTGGGTATATAAATATACACAAACACACACACACACACGCACGCGCATACATTCATACATTCATATATATGATATACATCTATATGTGTGTGTGTGTGTGTGTGTGCGTGTGTGTGCCCATTTGCGCGTTTGTCCGTGCGTGTGCATGTCTATTTTTAAATGTTTCTTTATCATCATCATCATTATTATTATTATTATTATTATTATTATTATTATTATTATTATCATTATCATTGTTATTATTATCATTATTATTATAGTCATTATTATTATTATTATTATTATTATTATTATTAGCATCCTCCTCCTCCTCCTCCTCCTCCTCCTCCTCCTCCTCCTCCTCCTCCTCATCATCATCATCATCATCATCATCATCATTATTGTTATTATTATTATCATCATCATTATTGTTATTATTATTATCATTATTATTATTGTTGTTATTATTATTATTATTATTATTATTATTATTATTATCATTATTTTCCAAACTCCCAAGAACGTAAAGGCTGCTTTTATCGTCTTCTTTTCATTGAAATTCAGACAACAACAAACAACCTGATAGAATTACAAGCCAAACTTTCATAGTATCATGTATATTTTTATTTCTTCCCGTTCATAGAATGGAATTGTACAACACTGATTAAGGAATTATTTGTGTTTCTTATTTTTCGAGACGAGTCAGCTTCTTATAACTTCTCAAGGTTACAGTTTAAGCATTTACATCGATATCTACTAGAGTATTCTCCTTTCCTTTTTGTCTTTGCTTCTCTCTCTCTCTCTCTCTCTCTCTCTCTCTCTCTCTCTCTCTCTCTCTCTCTCTCTCTCTCTCTCTCTTTTTATTATTATTTTTTTAAATTTTTGCTTCTTGCCCTTTCGCTCCGTATCAGTTTTTATCAAACACGTATATGATCAATGATATTTCAGCTGTGATCATCTCATCTATCTCTTTTCTTTCAGACCGTAGGCTTGCCATAGACTAGACTTCGCAAAAGAGGCCCAAAGGTTACACGGCGGTGCTAAACTGGGAGTTTGATTAAATTTACCACCCAAACATTGTACAAGACGAAAATAAAAGATAAGAAAGCCTATGAGAACTGTTATAAACAGCATCCCTGCTGTCGTAGACTCCACTTGTTATTCTAGGGGTACAGATGACGTCTAAAGTACGATATAAAGGGCAAAAAGTACAGGAAAAGTACAAGAATAAACAACAATTTTCCCCACATTACGAAAGGTACAATATAAAGGGCCAGAGTACATATCTTTTTTTGTTTTACTCTTTTTTACTTGTTTCAGTCATTTGACTGTGGCCATGCTGGAGCACCGCCTTTTTAGTCGAGCTAATCAACCCCAGGACTTATTCTTTGTGCGCCTAGTACTTATTCTATCGGTCTGTTTTGCCGAACCGTTAAGTTACGGAGACGTAAACACACCAGCATCGGTTGTCAAGCGATGTTGGTGGGACAAACACAAACACACACACACACACACATATATATATATATATGTATATACATATATACGACGGGCTTCTTTCAGTTTCCGTCTACCAAATTCAGTCACAAGGCCTTGGTCGGCCCGAGGCTATAGTAGAAGACACTTGCCCAAGGTGCCACGCAGTGGGACTGAACCCGGAACCATGCGGATCGTAAGCATGCTACTTAGCACACAGCCACTCCTACGCCTATATATTAAAAGAGTACAAAAGCAAACAACAGTTTTCCCCACATTATGAAGAGTACAATATGAAGAGTACAATATGAAGAGCTACGAGCACAAAAGTTCAAGAAGTACAAAAGTAAACGATTTTTCATACATTACAAAAAGTACAATATAAAGGGCCAAGAGTACAAATATTAAAAAAGTACAGAAGTAAACAACAATTTTTCCTACACGACGAAGAGTACAATATAAAGGGCTAAGAGTACAAAAGTTCAAAAAGTACAAAAGTAGACAATTTTTCCTACATTGCAGAAAGTACAATAAAAATGCCGAGGATACAAATATTAAAGTACAAGAAAAGTACGAAAGCAAGCAATAATTTTTACCACATTACAAAGAGTACAAAAATCTCAACACTCTCTGTACAATTCCCCCATTAGGTCATTATTGCCCCAACAAGAGAGGGCTGCAATCAGAAAACCACTACTTTCAAAAATAAATGTTGCAAAGCGTTTAGAGTGGAGTAAAAAACCTGCAGAATTGGTCCACAGAGCAGTGAAAGAATGTTATTTTCTCGGACGAGTCATCCTTTACCTTATTTTCGACCACCAGCCGAGTATACGTGTGGAGACAGCCAAAAGAAGCATTTGACCCAGACTGCCTTCTTCCAATTGTTAAACATGGAGGAGGATCTGTAATGATCGGGGGTGGGGCTATATCTTGGAATTCCGCCGGCGCAATGGTTTCCCTTCATGGCAGAATTAACAGTCAAAACTATTTAAACATTTTATCTGATCAAATTCATCCTATGGTTGCGGAACTGTTTCTGGAGGGAAACACAATCTTTCAGGATGATAATACACCAATTCACACAGCTAAAGTTGTTACTGAATGGCACGAGGAACATTCTAGTGAAGCTGAACATCTTATCTGGCCACCACAGTTCCCAGATTTCAATATTATTGAATATTTATGGTGCATTTTAGAAAAACAAGTAGGGAGTCAATATCCTCTGCCATCATCACTACAAGAACTGGAGACTGTTTTAGCTGAAGAATGGACAAAAATTCCTCTGGAAAAAATTCAAATTTTGTACGAGTCCATACCATGTAGAATTCAAGCTGTAATTACTGCCAAAGGCGGTCCTACTCCATATTAAAATAAATTTGTTTGAGATTTTAAGGTGTTCCCATTATTTTGTCCAACCTCTGTATCTATCTTTCTGTGTGTGTGGGTGTATGTGCGTGTATTTGTCCCCGCCCTCACCATCGCTTGATAACCGGTGTTGATGTGTTTACGTTCCCGTATCTAGCGTTTCAGCAAAAGAGTCCGATAGAATAAGTACTAAGTTTACGAAGAATACGTCCTGGGCTCGATTTGTTCGACCAAAGCCGGTGCTCCAGCATGGCTGCAGTGCAGTGACTGAAACAAATAAAAGACTAAAGAATATATATATATTCTTTTATTCTTATATATATATATATATATATATATATATATATATATATATATATATATATATATATATATATATATGATGCAATTGTTTTTCCTAAATAAATTGCACTTCATATTCGAGACTCCGATGAAGCTGTAAGGATTTACTCAGGCACTCAACTACGAATCCACTGCATCTGATAGCGGAAACAGTTGTAAGCTATTGAAGTTCATAAGATAATCATTCATTCTCTTTTTCTTATTATCGCTCTCTATTCGCCTATTACTCCGTTCTGGGGCAGATGCATATTGAGTTCTACACCAGGTTATTAACCTAGCATATATATATATATATATATATATATATATATATATATATATATATATATATATACAGGAAATGTGTTGTATTCAATGTTTTATGGAACGTACACTCGTTTCACAGAAATACCGTAATAATTACCTGACAGTTATATAAACATTATGTGATCTTCCACCTTCTCTCAGTATTTCGCAATGAATACAATGAGAGGTGTTGAAAGTTCTAACGACGTAACTTTTCCGTAATACAAATTATCAACAACTTCGCATGCCATGGCGGGACAGAAAAAACCCAAAACCTATCATGAATGTACGAGGCCATGATCTACTCAAGACTCTCTCAACTCGCCGATATATGTAATACGATCGTGGCACTCCGTCGGTTACGACGACGAGGGTTCCAGTTGATCCGATCAACGGAACAGCCTGCTCGTGAAATTAATGTGTAAGTGGCTGAGCACTCCACACACACGTGTACCCTTAACGTAGTTCTCGGGAAGATTCAGCGTGACATAGTGTGTGACAAGGCTGGCCCCTTTTAAATACAGGAAGAAAGAGTGAGAGAAAGTTGTGGTGAAATAGTACAACAGGGTTCGCCACCACTCACTGCCAGAACTTCGCGGAGCTTTAGCTCAATAAACACTCACAACGCCCGGTCTGAGAATCAAAACCGTGATCGCACGGCCGCGAGTCCACTGCCCTAACCACTGGGCCATTGTGCCTTCACAGCATAATATAATATAATGTAATATAATATAACATAATATAATGTAATTTAAATCGTTCTACTGTACGCACAAAGCTTGAAATTTTGTGGGGAGAGGCTAGACTATTAGTTCGATCCCAGCATTCAACTGGTTCTTTATTTCATCGACCCCAATAAGATGAAAGTCAAAGTCGACCCTGACGGCATTTGAACAATAATATAATATAGTACTATATTACAAAGGCGGCGAGCTGGCAGAATCGTTAGCGCGCAGAGTAAAATGCTTAGCGGCATTTCATTTGGTCTTTATGTTTAGAGTTCAAATACCGCTGAGGTCGACTTAGCTTTTATCCTTTCGGGGGTCGATAAAATAAGTACCAGTTGAGCAGTGAGATCAATGTTATCGACTTACCCCCTCCCCCGAAATTGCTGGCCTTGTGCCAAAATTTGAAACCAATATTATATATATATATATATATATTTCGTATGTGTATTTCGTGTGCAAGATTCTTGATGTGGATACGTGTGTTGAAAGAAATACAATTAAACCTTGGGAGAGGCATTATGCAATGAAATAATTTAACAAAAAACTATATAAATTAATAAAGGACTGAACTAGTGCGTGTGTTTATTACCGGCATAATGCCTCTCCCAAGGTTTAATTGTATATATATATATATACATATATATATATGGTAGATGAGGCTACATTTCATAACTAAGCCGAGGAAAAAGCGAACGAAAGCAAAGAAAAGGCAGAGAGAATTCAAGAGAAAATGAAACAAAGAATCTAAGAATGAGGGAAGAAAATGAAATTGTACAAGAAATACGTGTGACACACACACACACACACACATCTATTAACAAATACACTTCCGCATATAGATACAGGCAGGTAAACATATACAGTTGTACACACTCAGTTGAAATACTGGCTTTGCAATTTAGTACAGTGTGGCAGATATGAAGCTTAATAACACATTTCATGGTGTCGAGAGATGAATTATCGGGTATGACCCCTCAAGTTGAGTGCTTCAGTTAACAAAACCACTGGTACAAAACATGTATCTCGAGTCAACTGATTAATCTTGGTGGATTGATGAGGGAGAAGACAAGTAATTAAGGGTGGCGAGAGATGAATTGTCGGGGTGGGAATCTTTTGTATGTACTTTGTGTGTTTGTGAAGTGGTTATTAATTTTTGATGCCATGAGTAGAGAAAATGGCGTTCGCAATGTAAGTGTTTTGATGAGAAACGTCCTTGTGTGTTTTTAAAGTACGGTGAACCGGGTGCTTGGTGCTGCGTAGTAGGGTGGATGGTAAATATAATTACAGCTGGCGAGAGATTCATTGACTGTCGAGGAGTTATTTAGGGGTTAAACGAGTAAACGTCCTCCATGTTTACAACGTTCAAAACAGTTATTTCTGTTTAGGGTACACGGAAAGGGTAAATACAGGAGTTGAGAAGGTTAAATGTGTTGGTGTGTTGCTTTTAGAACTGTTCTAGGATCGAATCTCACCTCTGTCAGAGTGATATGGAATAAAAGTCCTGATGTGCAGGAGTGGCTCTGTAGTAAGCAGTTTCCTTCACAACCAAATGGTTCTGGGTTCAGGGATTAAGCCCCACTGAGAACCTTGGGCAAGTGTCTTCTGTTATAGACTCGGGCCAGTGTATTTGTTAGACAGAAACTGAAAGAAGCCCATTATATATATATATATATATATATATATATATATATATATATATATATATATATATATATATATATATATATATATATATATATATATATATATATAAACAATAAATTAAATAGATAAATTCAATTGACAATCTAATAATTTATTTATAATATAACATAATATACTATGAATATAATATAAGATAACATAAAAAATTATTTAAAAAACCTCCAAAAATAATAAACCTCATTTAAGTAACTTCAAATTTGGCTACTTCTGAAAAACTAGTAATATTTTGATATCCATTATTATAGCTTAACTCTATATTTATGGGGTACTATACGTTGTAGTTGTAGCTCTAAGTTTTTGTTCTTATTTTTTACGGAATTCTCCCTCCGATAAACTACGTAAATAAAGAACATATTTTTTGTTAGTTACTCTAAACAATTTTTATTTAAATAAAAGAGAAGAGTTGTTATTTATTACCAATATAATAGTATATTATCATTTATGTTTATTTACACGTTTTATTACCGTCTCTAGATTAAGTAAGAGCCTGATACTTAATTCATTTGTATACTTATAGGTGTGGAGGCGCAATGGCCCAGTGGTTATGGCAGCGAACTCGCGGCCATAGGATCGCAGTTTCGATTCCCAGAACGGGCGTTGTGAGTGTTTATTGAGCGAAAACACCTAAAGCTCCACGAGGCTCCGGCAGGGGATGGTGGCGAACCCTGCTGTACTCTTTCACCACAACTTTCTCTCGCTCTTTCTTCCTGTTTCTGTTGTACCTGTAATTCAAAGGGTTAGGCTTGTCACACTGTGTCACGCTGAATATTCCCGAGAACTACGTTAAGGGTACACGTGTCTGTGGTGTGCTCAGCCACTTGCACGTTAATTTCACGAGCAGGCCGTTCCTCGACATCGTAAGCGACGGAGTGCTAACAACAACTTATAGGCGCAGGAGTGGCTTTGTGGTAAGTAGCTTGCTTACCAGCCACATGGTTCCGGGTTCAGTACCACTGCGTGGCATCTTGGGCAAGTGTCTTCTACTATAGCCTCGGGCCGACCAAAGCCTTGTGAGTGGATTTGGTAGACGGAAACTGAAAGAAGCCCGTCGTATATATATATGTGTGTGCGTGTATCTTTGTGTGTCTGTGTTTGTCCCCCTAGCATTGCTTGACAATCGATGCTGGTGTGTGTATATGTCCCCGAACTTAGCGGTTCGGCAAAAGTGACAGATAGAATAAGTACTAGGCTTACGAAGAAATAGTCGATTTGCTCGATTTGCTCGACTAAAGGCGTTATATATTGTTGTTGTATAGGCAAGTAGCTTGCTTACGAACCACATGGTTCCGGGTTCAGTCCCACTGCGTGGCATCTTGGGCAAATGTCTCCTACTATAGCCTCGAGCCAGCATGGCCACACTCAAATGACTGAAACAAGAGTGAAAAGTGCGAAAATGGTGTTTGTGTGTTGTGTGTATGCGTGTGTGTGTGGTAGTATCTGTGTGCGAGTGTGCTTGTGTTCATGTGACTGATGTATGTGTATACATGTGTGTGTGTTTGTGACTGTTTGTCCCCCTCCCCCATCACCCCTTGACAGCCGGTTTTGGTGTGTTTATGTCCCCGTAAATTAGCGGTTCAGCAAAAGAGACCGACTGAATAACTAGGCCTAAAAATGATCCCATCTCTTCCTCTCCATCGTCACATATCTGTGGCTACCCAACGCACAACTGCATCACAGTTTTAAAATGTTATCCTTAGGACATAGTCCAGCCTGAATATTACTTCGACACATCCTGTTTTGTTGTTGGCACTCCGTCGCTTACGTCGCCGAGGGTTCCAGCTGATCCGATCAACAGAACAGCCTGCTCGTGAAATTAACGTGCAAGTGGCTGAGCACACCACAGACACGTGTACCCTTAACGTAGTTCTCGGGGATATTCAACGTGACACAAAGTGTGACAAGGCTGACACTTTGAATTACAGGCACAACAGAAACAGGAAGAAAGAGTGAGAGAAAGCTGTGGTGAAAAAGTACAGCAGGGTTCGCCACCATCCCCTGCCGGAGCCTCGTGGAGCTTTAGGTGTTTTCGCTCAATAAACACTCACAACGCCCGGTCTGGGAATCGAAACCGCGATCCTATGACCGCGAGTTCGCTGCCCTAACCACTGGGCCATTGCGCCTCCACTTCGTCACATCCTAATACTAATGTTTCTCTCATTCAAGGAGGTCAACTGGCAGAATCGTTATCGCGCCGGAAAAATGCTTAGTAGCAATTCTTCTGACTTCATGTTGTGAGTTCAAATACCGCTAGGACCGATTTTTTCTTTTCATCCTTTTGGTGTCGATAAAATAAGTACCAGTTGATCACTGGGATCGATGTAACCGACTTACACGCATCCTCGAAATTGATGGTCTTGTGCTAAAATTTGAAACCAACTTTTCTCTCAGTCAGCCATTCATATCTACCGCACCATCCTAATAACACTATCTCTCTCATTCTGTCCAGACACATCTATAACACACCACAACACTATAACACCATCTTAACATTATCTCTCCCACTCAGTTCAACAACCGCGTCTACAACACTCCAAAATGTATCCCCAACACCACTGCAACATCGCAGCCTCAACACCAACACCCAAGAACAAATACCACGTTGATACTACAACACTAACAACGACAGGAGATCATACATCGTCACCACTCCAGACCACTGTAACACCACCGTCTTAACAGCACAGCTACTAGCCAACGAAGAAATCTTTACCCACGTTTTTGTAGGAATTCGAACCCCAGGTGCAAGGGATTACGGATGAGCCACCTCAGTTTCTTGTGATTGATCTACAAATCGACCAATCTGTACGAAAGTGCGGCGTAATATGGCTCCTCGGATGATCTAAAAGTCACCCCTTTTAGAAACCGTTTGGCACCTAAAGCAACCAGACGGTCTTGGCAGACCGCTGATGCAGACTGTCTCGGGCATTCAGGTAGACCACAGAAGGCAGACCTCTCAGACTCGACCACCACGAGGACTCGAATAGACTACAGCTAACCTTTTACAAGACACATTGCGGTTCTCTCCTCCCTGCCGGCGGTTAAATTATCAGCATCTTTTATTTGTAAACAGCCAATGCAGTAAATCAGGCCCAACAATGAATACGTTAATAGTTAACGTATTAATTCGTGGGTTGCTTTGTTTATTACCCACGCAGCCAACTAGACCACACGATGATGGTCTTCAATTGTGTGTGTTGGCACTCCGTCGCTTACGACGTCGAGGGTTCCAGTTGATCCGATCAACGGAACAGCCTGCTCGTGAAATTAACGTGCAAGTGGCTGAGCACTCCACAGACACGTGTACCCTTAACGTAGTTCTCGGGGATATTCAACGTGACACAAAGTGTGACAAGGCTAACCCTTTGAATTACAGGCACAACAGAATCAGGAAGAAAGAGTGAGAGAAAGCTGTGGTGAAAGAGTACAGCAGGGTTCGCCACCATCCCCTGCCGGAGCCTCGTGGAGCTTTAGTTGTTTTCGCTCAATAAACACTCACAACGCCCGGTCTGTGAATCGAAACCGCGATTTTATGACCGCGAGTCCGCTGCCCTAACCACTGGGCCATTGCGCCTCCGGTCTTCAATTACACAATGCATATCCAACACCGCGACACCACGACACCACGACATTGACGAACAAACATCCAGGCGTCATCTTTAATCTACTACGCAACCAAATACACCTCAAACTGCAGCCTACTATCTTTACAATTAAGGACACATTGAAAAATGTAGTCTTAGATACACAATTCCTGAAAAGAAAATTACGTAGGTTTGGTCAGAAATTCATTGAACATGGGTCTGTCTGTTGGCTTAGAGTTCATTTACAGAATCATCATACGCAGCAGGTCATTTAGACCAGGGGTTTTCAAACTTTTTGACTTGCGGACCCTTTTATATTTCAGGCTTTACCTTAGGGACCCCCTTATAAACGCTTATGAAATTTACACAGAGATATTTGCTTAAAATAACATATATTTTTACATTTATTTATTTAACAGTATTTAACAAATAGGTTTATTGTCAATTAAAAGATTTCGATTAAGAAACATATATAAAATCAAATTGCCCATAAAAAATATTTGCTGTCCACGGACCCCTTGTCTTGTCCTTGCACCACGTGGCATACCATCAAGACCACACTACCCCAAACTATACCCCACAGAAGGTCTTCTATCTTTTATTTGTTTCAGTCATTAGGCTGCGGCCAAGCTGGGGCACCGTGCCGCCTCGAAGAATCTTAGTCGAACGAATCGACCCCCGTACTTATCTTTTTAAAGCCTGGTACTTATTCTATCGGTCTCTCTTTAGCTGAACTGCTAAGTTACGGGGACGTAGACACAACGACACCGGTCGTCAAATGGTGGTGGGAGACAAACGCAGACACAAAGCTACCCTCATATATATATATAAAAATTTAAGGAAACGCATGTTATAATTGCATACTTCATTCCTACATATGTTTCAAAGGATTACAACCTATGTGATCCATAGGGATTTGTGATATTAAAATTGTAACCTTCTCTTCAGGGAATGCATGGGAATCATCTTAAACGTAAGACATTATGACCGAGTATGAAAACAAAAGATGGATAAGGTTATGACGTGATTCATTTGAAAAAAAACCGTTAGAGAATTGGACGCTACCGGATAGTGGGTTGGACAACACATACATATAAATGTATAAACATACAGGCATACATAATTACATATACACATATACACACATATATACATATATACACACATATACATACACATATGTGTGCATATATATATATATACACACACATATATACACACAAACGCCCACATTTACACATATGCACATACATACCCACGCATATACAAATATACACATATGTGTGCATGTCCCCATACACACATATATACATATATATATACACATGTATAAATAGAAATAGATACATACACATACACATACACATACATATACATCTACGCCTATAACCAAATAAACAGATACGCATATACATATACATACATGTATACAAACACATACGTAAACACACGCATGCACATACATACATACATACATACATACATACAAATACACACACACACATATATATATATATATATATATATATATATATTTACCAATTTTTTTTTCTCCGTGTTTTTCTCCTTGTCTCCGTATTCTTTCTGTTGAAGAGCGTAGCTCGAAACGTCAAAGACTTTCCGTATTCCCGAGCGTCATACTAATATATACTTTTGTTATTTACACCACCTGTCCTCGTCTGTTGTTATTTTTTGTATATTCTCCCATATATATATATATATATATATATATATATAACGGTCTTTCAGTCTCCATCTACAAAATCCACTCACAAGGCTTTGATCGGCCCGAGGCTATAGTAGAATACATTTGCCCAAGGTGCCAACCAATGGTGCTGAACCCGGAACCATGTGGTTGAGAAGTAAACTGCTTACTGCACAGCCATGCCCGTGCATCTTCACATGATCACACCACATTACACTATACCCGATACATTTCCTTAAGACCACACTACACTGAGCTATACGCTACACAGCATTTCCTCAATACAACACCACGGTATACTTTATCTCATACAACGTCTAAGCACTATCACAAAACATTAGACACTGCACAACACGCTTTCATTTCCACTACAATACTACAACTTATACAACAGGATAAACCGGTGTGCCCACTATGGCAGCGGTTCCTAACCATTTTAATAACCGGACCAGATCTAAGACCAGGATTTCTTTTAGGGGTTACACCAAAAGCAGTAAAACATGTCATTTAAAGACAAATATATTATGTTTATAGAGAGGGTCGCCGAGAGCCGAGGGAAGGATACTTGACGGTTTCAAGCGGCCCTGGGACCAACGATTGAGAACCGATGCTCTATGTGGTCTCTAGCCATCACAACCTTTGCGGTCTGTCTGAGATATGTGATCTGTATGTGTGTGTGTGTGTGTGGGTGCGTGTATCGGTGTGTGTTTGTTGGGGAGCTGACGTAGCGTGGGTGGCTGGTCAATAACGAAAGACAACCACACACACACCCTGCTGTCCTTATACGGCGACGATTACAGTAGCAGCAGCAGCATTATCAACAACTTTAATCTGACGACCCGAAACTATTCCTTCCTTAGCCGCCACCAGTAGCTAAAAGCAATAACAACATGATAATAATCAGCTTAAACAAGTATCACGTATACCACCACCACCACCACCACCAACAACAACAACAACAACAACACCATTACTACCAGCATCACCACCATCACTAGGACCACATCATCATCATCATCATCATCATCATCGGCAACAGCAGCAGCACTACGACGATGACGATGATCACCACCATCATTACCACCGACGCCGCCGTCGCAACCAAATAAAAAAAAAAGCAACAATGCAAACAACAACAACAACAACAACAACAACAACAACAACATCAAGCCAATACCACAGACATTGAAACAAGCAACAGATTTCCAGACAGAGTATTCTTCCCTACGCCACCCCACGCCACCCCACCCACCCCACTTCACCCAGACATAGTACTCGCCCCCACCGCTCACCCCACCCCTCGACCCTCCCACCCCTCCTCGACCCCCACGCAGACATAGTACTCACCGCCACTCCCCATTACACCCAACCCCCATGCATAGTACCCAACCCATACATAGACAACAAAGAGCCCACCCCACACATAGGCATATACACATACCGCGCCGTCTGCCACGATTTGGGAACAACAAACCCCTTCACTCAAGTGCACGCCACCACGACCCCCACCTCCACCACCAACAACAACCACCCACCACCCACCACACCCACCACCACCACCACCATCCCGTCTAACCTTCTTTATCGCAGATATCCATCACACTGAACGTATCTACCCCAGACTTTGCCCAGTATATACACATCCAACCCCATAAGGTTACCCTTCATGTTTTCTTCGTTTTCACATTATCACAGGCACCCATCCCGTCCCACACCAGCACCGCCGCCTCCGCCACCTCCGCCGCCACCAGCAGAGAGAACAACAACAGCATCAACATCAACCATGCTCAATAATGTTTAGTTTTGTATATACATACGTAACCAGACAGACGTACATACATACTTACATACACACACACATACACACACACACACACGCACACGTGCGCGCACAAACACATACACAGATATACAGACATATATGCATGTATATATACATATATACATATATACTATGTATGCATATATATATATATATATATATATATATATATATATATATATATATACGTATATATATATATATAATATATATACACACACACGCACACACGCAGTTATATATATACATATATATATATATTTATGTACGCGTATATATTCTACATATTTGATGCTCTACGTGTATATATACATACATACATACACACACACATATATGTAGCACATATATATAGATACAGAAATATATATATATATATATATATATATATATATATATATATATATATATATATATATATATATATATAATATATACATATATAATCTCTCTATATATAGATATATTCTTGTACATGTCTGTTTATGTGCATCATTATCTCTCTCCCCCCTCTCTTTTAGTTTAATATACATACATACATACATATATCTATCTATATCTATATCTATATCTATCTATATACATATCTATATATATATATATATATATATTTGTATATAAGTCCATATATGCATGCACAAACACGTATTAGATCGAGTGTTTGTGTATAGACTTTTACTGCTTATATACGTATCCTCACTCCTACACATGGACACACATATATACAATCAAATTCTGTTTACTATATTTACACTTCTCCAGTTAATTCTCATGTTTTTAGATATTTAAAAAAAATTTGGATGCCGCTCATAAATATCCGTCAACGCCATGTCCAGCTCTGTTTTTTTGTTTGTATTTTTTTGTTCTTTTGTTTTGTTTTTGTAACAACTCAATCTCCACGATAGATAGATAGATAGATAGATAGATAGATAGATAGATAGATAGATAGAATGATAGATAGATGGATGGATGGATGGGTGGGTGGGTGGAGGGATAGATTTATAGACAGACAGGGACAAACAGACAGACAGGTGATATATATATATATATATATATATATATATATATATATATATATATATAACAAATAATAAATGAGTATATGCATATATACGTACAGGTATGTGCATACCTACGTCCACCTGTATATATAGGTGCATATATGGGTACAGGACGTTGCAAACAAAACGTAGACAAAAAAATAATAATAACCAGAGTACAGAACACACAGAGGCCACATAGAGAACATTTTCCTTCATCCGCTACCCCCATTCTAACACAGGCGTTTCGAAGAGTTAAATATATATATATATATATATACATACATCTATATAGATATATATATATATAGATAGATAGCTAGATAGATAGATATCTTTTTATTATAGCCACACAGGGCTAAATACAGAAAATGGACAAAATACAATGTAGAGCTTTTCTTTGGGGGGAAAAGGTGGGATAATTTCGATCAAAAGGGATCGCTGAAAAGGATCGCGGGAAAAAAAGGGGGGGGCGATCAATAGGGATCAATAGATAGATAGATAGATAGATAGATGGATAGATAGATAAATGGATGGATGGATGGATGGATGGATTGAGTGATAAAGAATTCAACAAAAATGTACTCCTTCTGGTGAAGAGATAAATATCCTCTATTTACAGGACACAATACATGTCTTTAGGTGCTACTAACAACAGTAGCGCTTAAAGACATGGACGGCAGAAGGATGACACTCAAAGCTGACCCTTGCCTCGATTTGAACTTATAACATGCAGCTCTGGGACAATTA